>NW_010097609.1:107990-172558 GCF_000699245.1 Pterocles gutturalis
GCCCAAGCCTTGCACCTCTTCCTTCTCAGCGATGGGCAGTCATGATCAATGATGTGCTGAACAGCCATCCCCACCGACCGGGTAGACTGAAAACTCTCATTGCCTGTAAGAGGGAAGAGGTGGTGAAGCGGGAGGGGTGAAGGTGGGGGGAAAAAGAAGGAAAGGGTAATTCTGCTGTCAAATGTACCGGCAGGCTGAGTTGCCTCTAACAAACTGCCACGTGTCCTGCAGACATTGCTGATGCCAGTCCCTAGGGCATTAATGCACTTTTGAAAGTCTTAACCTTTACATTGGACATGCAAACCAGTAAGACATATGGCTTGTATTTTAAATTCCCCCGAGAAAGGGTAAAATCCTCAGGTGGCAAAATTTCATTCCAGGGCTTCACCCCACCCTGAGAATTCATAGATCAAGTGCCTTTTTACTGCTTGATACTCAGGATTACATTTGGGGAAAAAAATACAAATATCGTTACCCAAGATGGTCCCACACCTCTCCTTGGCACTTTTACTGAAAGGGAAAATTGCCAGAGATTCTCTGTTCCCTCATTTTCTACTGAATAAATTCCTCTACACTTCTGTGCACAGGGATAGCTGTTATACACTAAAGTTGTTTGCAGGGGCCCCTAATTAATGGCAAATAACACTGGATACCAGTAAAATGAGTCCATTTTCCCAGAGTTCAGATACTAGCAGTAAGCCTTCCCTGGGAGAGTACAAAGCTGATGAAAAGTCTGTTCATTTTGCAGCTCAGATACAGACACCATTTGTTCCTTTATTTTTTCCAAAATGAACATATAGTCATCAGATGTAATTGTTTACCAAATTTGATATTTTTATATAGTGTCATTCTGGAGCTTGAATAAGAGCAAATAAGGCAGAACTGTAGCACAGAGAGGAGGAAAGAAATTGCTCATCGAATCGAAACAAGCCCTCGTTGTACTTCATGTTCTTTCTAAAACACTGCAGCCTGGCTGGGCTTTTTGTACCTTATTAGCACCATCTAAGGGAAGAAAACGGGAATCACCTAGAGGCAGCATACCGTCTAAACAATAGTGAAGTCTTTTCACTGTGCTGGAGACCTGTGCCAGAATATTTCAATTCAAGAGACACAAAATTCATATTTTAGTTAACACATGACTTAGAAAAAAAGACTGATTAAACTTATCAGGGAAAAAAAAAAAGCCTCAGCATTATAATGTAACTTCCCAAGTGTGGCTTTCAAAAGGAGATTAATGCTCATGTGCAGAAATAAGAAACAGTGAAGGCTTTTTCCTCCACTAACACCAAGTTCCAAATGAATGGAAAAGGTGTGGGGTGCGGTGGCCTACAAAAGACTGAAATTATTGAAAAAAGATTGTAATGTTTTTTAAAAAATAAACTAATATGCATTTTATTAAGAGGTGGAGGGGAGTTGTTAATGCCTATCCAAAATAAAAACTAAAAGCTTGGTGTCTTATTTCCTATTTATGTTTGCTACAACAAGTGCATTTTGCGCTACCTTCTTTCTTCTTCAGCTCAGCGCTGTTCAGCTGATTATTATTTTATGTGGTTTCATCATTAATACTCACTATATGTTAGACCTGGTTTGTGCCTTTATGTTCTTTTTTTCCTTTTGTCATTGGACTTCTGTTTGGGAGTTCTAATGTCTTTATTTCTTAAGTTTTAAATACAAAAATGTATTACATATTAAGCAATTACAAATTATTATAAGGATCCTTCCCTAATAAACCAGCTTTACCAATGAATATAGAAATAATTTGTCAGACTGTGAGTCAGGCTGGCATCTGCTCCATTTGCAAACAAAAGGGACAGCAAAACAGAGTGAAATAACTCTAATACCTACGTGAAGGAAAAAACTCTTAATAATAGGTTCTTCAATGTAACAAATAATTATAAAATGAGGTACAATGACATAACACCAAAGCTAAAGAAATTCAGGTTAGAAATAAGACACAAACCGAACAAAGATGACAACCAACCACTGGAGCCCTTTGTCGCATTTTGTGCTGGGACCTCCATCACGTTCATTTTTAAAGCAGGACATGACATCTTTCCAAAAGCTCTACTCTGCTTCAATTAAGAATTAATTAATCTCAGTCCCTTCTTCTGTGTTATAAAGGAGGTCAGACTAAAAGATCACAATGATTAAAAAAAAAAAAAATAAAGTCCATCTTACCTATACTGTGAATAGTTTATCAAATATCTTTCTTGTTGTTCAAACATTAACATTTCCACCTTTACTACTTGTCTTGTATTTAGTTAGTAATTAGTGCTTATTGAGCTCCTTGTAAATGCAAAAACTTTATCCATAAATAATAACAGGATGATCTATTGCTTACATGGTAATTTCCTCTTTTCCCAAAGAAAACTTTGAGAAGTTATTTCCCATTTCTAGTACTTTACAATTTAAATGCAAAATTTGCTTTATGTGCTCATTCTTAGATTTTCTTTTCGAGCCAAATATCACGGTAAGCTTTCTTTCCCCAGGGATTGTTTATAGAACACATATAGAGAAAGAAACACTGATGTGAATGTAGTCTGGCTGAATTTGTTTAGAAGTCTAAATTTTTGTTGCAGACTTTACCGAAAAAGGCATGGTTCAATTTATAGGCTAATTCAGCATGCCTATAATGTAAGGGAAAAGGACACAGGAGGTTTCACAGCTAGTCAAAAAAGAAAGACCTGAGGAGATGTCTATCTAAGCATCATACTGAATCTTTTGCTGCAAACTAACCCATTAATTTACTTGCTTTCATTTTAACTGTCTCTATAAACAGATGCAAATTGCAGGCAGTCAGCGAGTGACAGAAAAAGAAAACAAAATCTAAGTGGAATGGAAAGTGGCCAAAGAAAACCAAGACAAGAAGAAAGGAGCTGGTTTGACAATTCAAGTCACCCTCAGAAACAATTTTCACCTGCTGCAGCAGCAGAGAGGGGACGCAGCGGCAGAGCCTGCCTTTGCTCGTACAACAGCATGCACTCAGGTCTTGTTTCCAAAGCCTGTGTCACCCTGCAATGTTATCTGACTTGAAAAGGAGAAGGTCAATGATGATGAAGAAAAAGTAGTTCAGTGGTATAAAGGTCTACTTAATGGTTTATCAGCCTTTTAATTTTCTGAGGCTTCAGCCCGTAGCTACCAGTGCACAGCAGTATGTGACGACAATGTCCTTCTGCCCATGCTGGGGGCTGCATGGGGGGTACATGAAAAGAGCAGATGAGGTGAGCCTGATTTCCAGGAGATGCCATTATCAGAATCAGAGCTTGCTTTGGTTTTCCAGCAGAGAGGGAAATACATGAATTACTGTTTCTATGCATTAAACCTATTTGGTGTCCATCTCACACAGCATGAACGTCTCTGTTCCCTTTACCTGCATTGCCGCTGGGAAACGCCCATTACTTGGGACAAACTTTTTCTGAAGACAAAGGTTTTTTTCACATTTGTTGGCTGAATAACTCCTAAGTCTATTTAGAGCATCAAGACTTCAGCCAACTTGGCACAGTTTGAGTTAACATGCAAACCCATCATTTTTCCTCCTTTCCCCAAACCGAAGGACCAGAAGGGGCCAGAGCTCTTCCAGAGCTGGGGCATCCTCTCTGCTATACCATCACGGCGCATACCACAGCCTAGTAATATAAAGCTAAACATGCTCCTGCATGTGGCTGCCACCTTTCCTGAAGTATGGGCTTGGTAACTGCTGCCAACGCTGTCAGGGTCTAGCACAGGGATAAGACACAGGGCTCCCGGTGGACTCTCCTAGAATAATGCTACTGATTCCGTTACCTGTGCTCAAGGAAAAAGAAAGTACTATGTGATATATAGGAGCTAATAGAGTGAAACAAAAAACACATATTAGGAAGTCTAAACAACAGAACCGCAGAGGAAACAGTAATGATTTGCCACCTCTTGTATCCATGCAGGTTCTAAGTTCATTACTAGAGAGTGTACCTGCTCAGGACACTGTATGCTACACAATGTATATGATGTTCTTTAATCTAACAAAAGACGTATATTACACTTCCTTTGGGGAACAGGTTTTTGTATTAATACCTAGCTGCAAATTACTAAGAACATTGGTAGTGCTATAAAAATAATAAACAGTAGTAATAACAATAAGATGTATTTGTGAATAAATTGAAGCTTGATCAACCCAAAGTTCAAGCCACGGCAAAGATTTCATTTCCACTGAAAAAAAAGTAGTAACACACTCCTGTACAATGGGCTGCAGTGAGCTTTTATAAGTTATTTTATATCTATCAAAATTATGTTCATCGTTCAAGAATCACATTGACTTAAAATCCTCAGGTTTCTCCAAGAGCACGTTAGCTTTATTACTTTAGATTAGCTTTACAGACTGTACTCGCAGTATGTTTCAGTTGACAATTTAGCAACCCACAGATTGAAACACATCATTTCATGAATCCACAGATTTATAAAACCATGTTTTCCCACACGCCAACATGGCTCCAGTGAAGTTAATGCATCTCTACTAATTTGTGCCAAAATGTAAGGATTATTGTGAAACGACCCCAAAGTCAATGACAATTTCCACTGGTTTTAACAGAGCCAAGTTTTTGCCTGTAATTTTTAGAACTCCTCCCTGCTTCTCTACAGCATCTTCTTTTTGTGTAACCAGAGCATGAGCTTCAACCCGCTAATTTCACGCATCCGACTGCTGTTCAATAAGCTCTCCATATATATTTACAGAAACAAAAGGGGGTGCCTTAGGATGATTCAGTAACTCTAGTATCCCAGCCACACTTGGAACGTCTTTTTCTCCCTCTCTGTAAGACAGAGTGACTCTACTGCTGACTGAGCTGAGGAGACTTGAGTCAGTGAGGAAAGGTGAATGTTACAAAGAGTGTATAAAGGTAAAAATTGCAACTGAAGGATGACTCAAAATAAGTGTTCCAGCCCCTGTATGCAAAGCTAAAAATATAAATGCACAAAAATGTGAAGTTTGGGGATGAAGATTAGATGTGAGAACATCCTTTATTCTACCCAACCGTCCCTTGCACAGCGGTGCTGGTACAGGTTCCTGGAGCTGGGCTGCAGAAGGGACATCTTTGCCCTCCCTGGAAGAGTGAGCCTCATTCAGCAAAATTGTTTATTTACCCAAGAGCACAACATTATCTAATTCCATCACTCCAAGGAAGACATTTGTAGGGTACACAATGCCTCCAACTATTTTAACAAATAGTATGAACAACAGAAAAGGAATATGCACCAGCCCACAAGTTCAAACAATAGTTAACTTCAGACACGGGAGTACCTGCACAGCTCTCAAAGACTGGATTTTCTCTGATTTCTTGCCTAGGTACTTACAAAAATATTGACAAGTACCCAAGATCCTCTCCCAGAGAGGAGAACTTTGGGAGCCAGGGTTTAATCACTCCAACCCTAGTGCCACATACTCGGGTTTTATGCAGGTGCCGTAAGTTTCTCCATCAGAGATTACAGAAGGGGGTTTTAAAGTAGTGCTCAGGAGATACAGCCGCACAATTTCAAATCCTATTATTTGTTGACAGGATTTATGAAAGTCCCTCCCACGCACTGGTTTGAAAGTCAGGCACCTCATTTCTTCGCCCACTTCCTCAAGCATCAATCTATGGCCCTTAGCTACGCATCCACAAACGCTGGCTTACTTAACTTGAATTCTGCAACATGCAGTCACTTGCGGAGGGAACTCTGCCATCACTTCATACTATTTTTGAAGCCTCCCTATTAGTTTCCTTTCATATTCTTCCTTCTTTCCACTCCAGTACATGTCACAAGCACACTGACACGAGCATGTTTCATTAAAGCAGTTGTCTCCAGACGTGCAAACAAGGTGACATGGCCATAGAGGAGACCGTGCCTCAGATCTCTTTGGGCAGTCCTAATTACATGCCTTCACAGGACCAGACTGTTTTTCTCCTGATCACTTACAAAAAGATCTGTTTGGTAAGGAACCCAAGAAGAGACTTGGTTCATCCCAAAGCAGGGTGAGCTATACATAAGCTGCTTTTAACAGGTATTTATCTAAGCTGCCCTTAAAGTCCAGCAATTAACTTCTCTAGGTAAGCACAGCACTTTACACTTAACCTTAGAGAAGTTTTCTGAGGTGTAAACTGTCTCTGGCTGCAGGAGAACATATAAACTTTAAGTCTATTATATCTTTTCTCAGCCCAGTGAGGATAAAAATTATTTTTCCCTTTGTGGAACTTTTCTACATATTCAAACATGTTGTAAACCCTTAGTTTCCTCTTTCCTAAACTAAACTACACTAGTTCTTCTAGTATTTAATATTTTGTAAGCAAAACAACAACAACAACAACAAAGAAAACCTCATGTCATTCTCATTTGGACTCCCTGGTTAAGATCTATTATTTGTCTTTAAAACCTGCAATAAGGCCCCAACAGCACCACAGAAGTTGGAATGAACAAATCCTGGGTCTCAAACACAGTTCTTGGGTTCTCCCCAGAGTCACCTTTGCTGTTGCCATGGTAAGGTAATGTCAACCCATATGTAGTTTGTGATGGAAAACCTGCAGGTTTGGTCAGCTATTATTGCCCAAGTAATTATTCCCTGTTTAAACATTGCACTTTTGGATTTTTCCATCCAAAATGCACTTTGCATGAGTATTTAAAGACTTGACCGTATTAATTGCCAAACAGTTCCCAAATTTATCAAGAATTCTGATCCTTTTCTGCAAAGCCACTGCACTCCCTTCTAGTTGTTACAACCTCCAAAGTCTGTAAAATAAACTCAGTTCCAGTAGCCAAGACCTTGATGAAAGTATAGAAGTCAACCAGAAGTTCACTTAATACGTGTCCCTGTCATCCCTTGGTTATTGACATCAATGACTTATTTCAGCACCGTTTTGAACCAGCTGTAGACATATACTACAATGATTTTGTCTGGAAAACACTCCCTTTTTGCTTCAGGAGTGCCATGCTGGGGTGTGCTGTATGCCTCTTGCATCCATCTGACAACAAAGGACATTAATTCATCATGACAAGCAACCTTGTACCTATTTAAGGCTGGGTCTGCCTTCCTGCAGCCTGCTTACGCAAATTCAGCCCAGCTGAGTATAACAATCCTCCTGGAGTATATATTCCTGTCCTGAAGTTAGATTTTTCTTTCAAAGAGCTTTCACATTTAGAGCACATACAGTGCTCTTTCCAATCCTGACTCTCTACCAGGCCACAAAACATTTTCACTCCATCTTTTAACAGGACTTGAAGTCCTGCTTGGCTGGTTTCAGGGGATCTATTGCTTCTCTGGTTAAGACAGAACAGACAAGCAGTTGCCCATCCTCTTCTACCACAACTTCCACTACAGCCAGTTGTAATCTCTATCCTAAAACATTTGATGGGAACAACTGGGTTTTGCTTGGATGTAAAGAGCAAAGCCACACATAAAGCACAGCCCCTGGGTTTTTCCCCCTGAGCTGACACACTGCAGATCACAAAGCAGAGTGCTCAGGACAAGAGGGGGATTTAAAACTTTTACAGATTTTGGAGTATTTCCTGGGAACATCCACTCTTCAGGAGCATTACACAAACTTGGAGGAAAAATTACCTCTGTGTCAGGAGGTTGTATTGCAATATCTATGGAAAGGGAAGGAGAAATCACTCACTTCACCCCATTTAGTGAAAAAAAAAAAAATCACCACTAGAGAAGGTACATCAAACCCACCATAGGTAACCTGTCACAACATTTCCCCATCTACCTGGTCCACACAAATATCCAGGTACTCCATTTCCCCTTCCACGTAGCAAGGACTTACATGAGGAAAGAGGCTAAAAAGAGCAGCACAGAGCAGACAGTGTTATTTTCTCACTCTCTAAAGAAATCCTTTTCTCTCTGCACTGTCAGTTCTACCAGAAATACCATCGTGTGCCATCTCAGCTTCTCCTGATTGACTGCAGTGGGCTGCAGTCATTGTCTCAGGCATTCTCCGTCTTTTCCCATAGTTATTGACAGGAAAGGACAAGGAGCTTCCAAAAAGCCATACTTTGCACATCTTGACACATCTGCCTCATTCTCCAACACAGTTCAGTGTCATCTTTGCCCTTTGAGGCCATTCTTTTTGAATTTTCTTGTTTTCTTCTGTCACCTCAAAATGCTCTAAAGAGACTTCAATGAAGATGAAAACTGCAGACTCTGAAACTAAATTATTTCCTTCACAAATAATATTTCTTCAATATTCAATCCCTCTTGATCAACTTTTGCCACTGAGGAGTCTGCTTCTGCTTTGCAGTAGCACTCACGCTACAGTGTTGATACCCTTGGTGACAGCAGTAGTTTACCCCTAAAACTTTTTTTCTCTCCACATTCTGGAATTACACATTTCTATCCCATGACTGTTCTTTCCTATCTGTGAGTCACATCCTTGTTCAGTCCTGAGACTTCAAAGTATCTTCTTGCCTCATATCTTGTTCCTCTAATGCTCAGTGGATACAAATTGTTGTTGCTGCATAGATTTCAATAATTTTTATTTTCTACAACAATTTCCTTCTGCTAATATGAGAATGTAGATAATGTTTTAACGGTCCAGAACTGAATCCTCAGTTTCCTGAAATCTGTAGTCAAAAGCAGCCAAGAGTAGACTTTAAAACAAACCGAAAATGGATACATTAAAATATCAAGACAGGTTCTTCCAAAGCACGTTTCCCTCAAAACCCACATTTTCCCCAGGGCAGTCGTGCCTCTCACTGAACTCTCACCGTGCATTACACCCACTCCTTGATAGCTGCTTCTTTCTCTCCCACACCTGACTCTCTGATCTTGCTGGTGAGGAGGGAAGCAGCCTCCCGTCAGTCCAGCCTGTCTCGGCAGGTGGCTCCTTTACTGCAGCCATCTGTGCACTGTACCGCAGCCAGACAATATTTTTCTTCATTGATGCATATGACTCTTATTTTGAACCCAGATCCTCAGGAGTGGGATGTAATTCTGCACTGTCGGGTGGGCCTGGAGCACAGGCACAGCTTCCAGGTTCCTGTTCAGCTCAGTCCATGCACTGCTGGTGGACACCCATGTTCACCAACCCGGCAAGAGACTGCTCTGTAACCTACAAACAAGATCTCTGCATCCTCATCACCTGCTGAATGGGAGTTTGTTGCAGTTCAGCATGAAGAAAGCCTGAGGCCACCCTTCTATACAGCAGAGGGAAGAGAGGAGCTGGAAGCTGCACATGGAAAGCCGCAGGACCCTGATAACAGAATTAGATTACATGCTTTGACAAGTAGGAGGGGGGGAAAAAAAAAAGACACAGAAGAGAGGAGGAGACAAGTAGATCATATTAAAGGAAGAGAAGATACATTCATTCTTTCTATGCAGCTTGCCTGAACTAATCAGCATTTCTATTTTCATTTGTATTTATTTTGCAAAAATCCATTGTATCTTCATTTTCAAAATACTACAGAATAAGCAGCTTGGGTTCCAGTACAAAGACTGATAAATAGTTGCTTTGGTCTTTAGGAGTCTGCACTTTCATATACAAATGATCCAAGTCTCCCAACCTTGAGAGATCTGTCTTCGTTTCTGAGATTGCCACGTAGTGATTCCTGAATCATCTCCAGCAGCGTTCCGAGGCTGGTTCGAGCAGCATGGCACACAGCTCTGCACCAAGCCAGGCTCCTGCCTCCACCTGAGCTTCTATCTTGCTACACCGAGACGTACACAAGTGCTGCACTGCAGCCAGCCCTGGTGCAGCATTTCTCAAACTACCAGGAAGAGATTCAAGAGGCTCCTAAGGGCCAGGAGGAGAGCTAGAGAAATGTTCAAGGAAATCTCCATTCAGAAACCTGCGTGAGCTACAGCTGGGAGAGAGAGACGGGAAAGAGGGAGTAGCCGAGTTCACTTGCCTGCTCAGCACTGACCACATTTTGTCAAAAATCTGTGCTTTACGCAAAGCTTTCCTATTCTATAAGGAAGAAAGGTTCACACTCTACACTATCCTGAAGCAATTTTGCTGGGAGTCATTTTAGTCCTGCTGCAGTCTGGCTAGTTTGATTAATTTCCCTACCAACGTATTGCAAAAAAAAATGCTGCATAAGGCCCAGGATAAGCAAGTTTGTGCCTTTGGGCCAGGTTTGCAAGGAGGTGTGAGGCAAGACTCTCACAGCTAGCTCAGTGCTAGTTTAGGCTGTTCCTATCTCCAGGTCCTGAGAATTTAAAACGGGATCTGTCACATACATTGCAGGATCTCTCCGTGACTGAGCACAAGCCGATCTGTGGAGGTCTGTCCGATGAGGACGACTGAATTCTTGAGGAATTCCTTTGCTGTTCAGTAGGGTTGAACAGACTATCATCTGTCCTTGGAGGACATTTTCAGGTTTCTCTCCTGTATTTGCTCATTTGTTTTCTCAAGGTCTTTGTGACTCCTAAGGTATCTAATCGATAGGCAAATACTTAGAGCAAAATCCTTTCATACAATCTATAGCTTTTCCACCTAATTCTTCCGTAGCCTTACAGTAAAGACAAAGTTAATAAAATAAACTTCTTTTTCTCCCTCCAACTGAGTTGCTAGATTTCTTTCCTCATTAACACTGTATAATATACCCTTGATTTGCAGCCTTACTAAACTTGGAGAATTTTTTTTTTGGTAATACAATTATAAAGTTTGTTTTAAAGATGAAACACAGGCATTTAAGCTGTCAAAAGCAAAGTTCAAGCCTGCAGCTTCCTGTATTTCTGCCACTGAAGACAACAGACCTGATCCTTTACTCAAGGAAACCTCTCAAGTTTGAACAGGAATTTTGAGTAAGCAAGGATTCATGGTGAAATATGGCTTCAAATCCCCACTATCCTGTCCAAGGGCAAAATAAATTGCTGTCACATTGAGAGTCTAACAAAGATAAAGGGAAAGGAATCCTCCCCTCAGTCTGGCATCCCAGTGCTGCTAATGAGTTGTAAGGGTTATAACAGCAGCCAAAGCACCTATATACCCTCTAAAGAAGGCTGTTTCAGTGGGAGCAAAGCTAAAACAGAATTAAACACTGTCAAAAACCCCATCGTTTATGTACACTGCTGAATATTTAGTGTCAGGTCAACTAGTCACAACATATTGTAGCTCACTCCCTCCAGAGGGGAAATCTCAATGACAATACTCAGTTGATGCCAACGAACGATGGCTCAGAGGGCACATCCAGCACAGCGTAGTCTTGATTACAGTCAGCTTTAGCAATTCTTCTCATTTTCAGACTTTTCACTTCTGAGTACTCTGTGTCACTAAATGAGTCAGCGTTTTTCATCCAGATGGCATTTTTCAGGGCACAAGCTATGCCAGCAACAATATTATTTATCTGAGTCTAAAAGTGCAACACAACCAACATTTTTTGGCTAAGGGAGTCCTACTTCCTTTTCTGAACATCCCTCTTCCTTTCACATGTGCACTGCAGACATATTTTTTCAATAAATGCAAGGGTAAATCAGGATTGCTTTAAAAGTGGTGAATTTTTAACAATCTAAAACTGGACTTTACATTTCTAGGGCTGATAGCCTTAGTTATGAACTGATTCAGCACTGAAATGTTGCTGTCCAGTTTCAGTTCTCCAAGTTACTCTTTAGAACCAGATTACAGAGTTCACAAATGCCCTGGTTCATTATGGAGTCCATGGCTGCAATCACCATGGAGTCACCATCTCTGGTGTCTCTACATGTTATCTTGCAGCATCACATTTTACTGTTAACAGGCTAGGTAACGGAACCAGAAACTCGGAGAAGAAAACATCAACAAAAATAAGCTGTAGGGCAAATGGAGAGAGGGGGAAAGCAGTTGTGAAAATGCCCTAAAAGCCTGTTTTATAGAGAGCATGCAAATATTAGACTATAATACACCTGAAGATAATTGCATTTAAAAATTCCCCCCTGTTGGGTTGCCGGGGAGACAAACACCCTTGAGCATCAGGGTTCATGTAGCTTAGTCAAACACCAACCCAAGCTTTAATTTAAAAGAGAGAGAGAGAGGAAGAGCAGGAGAAGCAGCAAATAATGAAGGAATATTTGGCACATACACTAAGAGTGAAGTCAAAGCTTCAGTCATAGCAGACCTGCCATCAGATTGCTGGGGGAACATAATAAGAGGGCTATCCAGCTGGAGAAATTCAGCATAGCTAACGTGAGAAAGGGGGCAGGTAGTGATGACGGAACATTGTTTTTGTCCCAAGTTAAATCTGACAGTGGATAGCATTCAGAATGAGGGAACAGTTCAGTTAAGCCAGGAAGGAAGGGAATCACTTCAGAAATGGCAAGACGTACACTGTCGATCTGCATGTCATGAACCAGACAGCAATGAAGAAGTATTCCTCATGGTCTGGGTGCATTTCTACCACACAAAATAAAGCATACTACACACATTGCTGATGTCAAGACCCATGCAAAAGTCCCTATTAATGTTTGCGTCAACTAATATTTTATTTTTCTTACAATAGTATATTCAAAATGTTGCCAATAAAAGCATTTCCTGCTGCTTTGACAATGCTCAGCAGACTAACTGCTTGTTCTCGCTGTCTCCTGGACCTTACCCAGCCCATTTCCCACCTAGCAAGTATCTCGTCTCTCCTACTCCCTTCTCTCCCTGCTGCCATCTCTTTTCACCTTTTCCCATGAAACCCTCTCTCTTCACAACACTTCTTCCAGTCTCCCCTCTTTACAACAGATACAGCAAGCCAAATTTGGGTTTCAGAGAAGAGTTTGTAATGATGAACAAAGCCCTCTGATGCTCTGTGGATCTAGCTCAACTAGAAATGTCCCAAATTTTCCAATTTCTCTTTTCTTAAAAGTCATGAAAAAAAAAAACCTTACTACAAGACAGGGGAATTAATAAGAAATCTAGTGTTCTTCACTGGGCTTGTTGCCTTTCCAACATCTTTGCATTACACAGACTGGATGCATTTCAGGAAAATGACACAGGCTTGTTAATGCAAGTAGTGTGTGGTTGCTGCTAAACATGTAGAAGTGAGTTGATATTTAAAATTATAGTAGTAGCCATACACATTTAGAGAAGTGGCTTTTGAAATCATGAATGAAATATAGCAGCCTCAAACTTCATGCCAGCAAGAGCACCAAAGGAAAAACTATTGTATGAAACTACTACTAGAGACTTCTAATGATTATTAAACCAGGCAGGAAACCCAAAGCTTAAAGTAGAGGTGATCCGTCAGAGTCCTGTTGTTTCAACACGTGCTGATCCCGTTCAGATTTCCAGTTCCCAAGTCCACACAAAACTCAGCAAATAAAATCTTCCCATGCCAGAGTAGAAATAGTCCACATTTCCACCTGCACGCCTGCAGTGGCAAAACACCAGGACAAAAAAAAAAAGAAAAAAAAAAAATCACCCTCACACTGCAAACTTTCCTTTTGCATTACCTGCATGGAAGGCTGATCTCAGTATTTGGATGAGAACTTTGTACACACAGCAGCACCAGTACAGTAACACAGAAAATTAAAATGTCTGTGCCACCAGTCCTTATAACGTTAGGGACATAAATAGGATTGAGCTGCTTACGTAGGTACCTTCAGGACAAAATTATTTTCAGACAAGAAGAATTATTTTTTCCATTAAGTACATGTACTTAAAGATAAGAGTAAGCAATTCAAATTAAAGTATCTGCCATACCACGACGGGAGCAGCCTTCACACACGCCTCCTTTCCCCACGTACCCCAGGAGGGGTAGCTTGTCTCCCTTTTGGCTGGCTGGGCAAATGCAGCCTAAGCCACACCTGGTCCCTTGGGCAGGACATATCTCTTAGATTGTGAGACAGTGCAGGTGATCAGGGAACAAAGCAACAGCAACATCCTGCCATCCTCGAGACAGAGCTGAAGCCCGTATGAATTCAGACCATGACCAGACCTCATTGAGTTCGGTCCCTGGGAACGCACACCCCCACGCACAGCAAATCACACCATTTCCCAAACCCCTTTCAAAGTTTATCCTCACCTTAATTTAATTAATCAGAAAGAGAGCATCTTGGTGTGCCACAAAGGTAAGCAAGGAGGCCAAAGCTGCCTTTTTTTCAGTTAGAGCTTATTTGAGAAAAAGAAAACAGAGTTTAAGAATAATCATTGAGTTTTCTCCCCCATCCAAATATTACTTTTCACTTTCAGATCATCGTGTGTCATCTGGATGAGCACCTTATCACTAGCCAATAGGGGGAATTCAGTGTTTGTATTTATATTTGCATTTATATGGCATTTTCATACACTGTATCTCAAACCACTGACAGAGCAATGAATCATGAACCTGGGGAGTGGTGCCTACGTGCATCACAGCAGCAGCATCACACGAGTGGTACAGCTGGAAACGCTTTGGGTGCTAATTAATCTTGGCTGCTACTAATTCACAGAGAGGAGATCCTGGCCTGACAGATTTGGCTCTGCCTTCCAGTTTGAAGGAAAGCTCAGAGAGACAGCATTTAAAAAATTTGCTTTGGGAATGTCTCGCATAGCATTTCATTCAGAGGATGAGACAGGCACAGTGCTCTCAAAAGGTAGCACGTGTTGTAGATGCTTGACTAAAATACTGTAGTACACTATGAGGTTCGAGTAAATTTCTCCTCTTGTTTGGGTACACAAACGGAGCACGTCTGAACCATTTGGGAACTTAGAAGATCAGTTCATTTAGTATGAACTAAAGTATTAAAAAAAAAATCACTGAGTATATTCAGGAGACAAAAAAAAACACCACAAAGAAGGAAAAAAAACCATCAAAATTACTCAGCTTTCAAAAGATTCTGAAAAGAATGTAAAATTCAGTCTGCTCAGAGTCTGGCTATTTGCAAACTCTGGAAACAGCATGGAAAAACAAAGGGATCAGAGCAGAGCATGTGCTTGTCATCACTCTTTAATTTGAGATTCAGGGCCAGTGACAGTACACATCTGAGACAACTGCTCAGAACAGCAAGACCTGTCATGCTGGAGGGACCAGCCCAGCTATCCTGCGACTACTAATGCAGCCACTTAGGATGTGCAAATAAGCTTGCTTCCCTCAGAAACCCAGACACTTCCAGGGTCACTACACCTGCCCTGTGCTGCTGGCTGGGAGGAACTGCTGTATTCAGGATTCCTGCAGGACAGCCCATTTTATGTGCCTGAAAGGAGGGGGAGTGTCTTCTCCCAGCCTTCCTCTGTGCCTCACGCAAAAGGTTGCCACATCAGGGCTCTGAATAATTAATGCTTCTCATTCCTCATCAGCCCTCTCGCTCTGTCCCCCTCACACCAGCAAACTCAGTGGTACCGAGGCTGCAGACCGTTCTGATTAATTGCTCTCATTACCAGCTCATTTTTTAAATTTCCCTTCATTTTAATGCAGAATTTTCTGTGGAACCTGACTCAGGATGAGTAAAAAGCAGTCATAATTATGAAAGCAGGGCCCAGTGGCTGGCAAGAAGTGACCGCTTCACCAAATGGAGAAAAACGAGAAGGGAACCCCTCAGAAGAGAGGAGCTAATGATGAGCAATCACAAGCAAAGTGACCTGCTCAGAGAGACCTGAATAAGAGTGCCAGCACTCACGAGAGGAGCAGCAAGCAGCAGATTGCAGAAGGGCTGTGGAAAACGCTGTACGACACGTGGATAAACACTGCGGACCCTGCCCTGCCTCAGGTGCTGCCGGAGAGGTCGGAGGAATGACAGGGACTTAACACGAAATGACAGGAGAGGCAAGTTACTCTATAGACATGGCACATTTCCAGCAGGATTTTCTCTGAGATAAGTGCAAAGCAGATAAAATTCCAAGCAATTCTCAGAGGTGAATCAGAGGACTTGCAGTGGACTTACCATAAGCATGGAAAAATAGCAAATATCACTGTCTCTTCCCTTTAACCCTGAGAAACATACCCTTTGGAACAGAATGAATGAGAATGTAAAACTCAAAAAATTAGAGGAAGAGAACCATGGGGTTTTTTTTTTTCCTGAATGGATGAAATGTTGAAGTTACTGAACACGGCAGTCCCAGGCTATTATTCAAATGCACTACCAGGAAAAGGGTGCGTGATCTTTATAGATCGCTTTCCATAAGTTCAATATGAAAGAAAGGAGTATTTCTCTACAGCAGGCTTCAATGCATAGGCTCCCACCTCTATCACCATGATACAGCTGTACTGGGGTGTAATTGAGAATTTACCTTATCTCCCGGTGCCCTGGCAGATTCTGGAGTCATCGTGTTGTTATAATGAGTGGGTTCAAAGTTTCTGTGTCACAAACTAAAGATTCTTAACAACCACTCTTGATTATGGAAAAGAATAAAGTCTGCCTACTTACTGTCTGCATAATGCTAACAGGATGAGAACCAGTACAAACAAGGCACTGCTGTAAATCTCCGCATACAGGGGGGCAGATCAGCAAGAAGTTTCCATTCTCCCCAGACAACACTCCCACTTCATCACTGGCAGACACAATTCAAGGTAGCCATCATGGGCTAGGGGCATAATATAGCTCCTCCCATTATGACAACACAGTTAGAAAAAAGAAAATGCAAAAACACAGGTCGTGAGTCTAGTTCACCTTTCAGTACAGTTTTTAAAGACAAGAAACATATTTGGTGTTCTTCCTGTTGCAACAAAAAAGAAATTATAGTTTACAAGACAGGCCACATGTAAAATTGTGGTAAATTAAAATACAGGAGCATCTAATACGATGTAATTTTGCAGTTATTAAATACTTACTGAAGTCTAACTTCAGGACCAAGGGATTTTTTTGCATTGCATATAATAAATACAGGATTGCTGTTTTAGTGAAATGAATAATTAGCTGAATGCTCAGTCAAAACCAAGTTTACCCTTGACCTTCCTTGCCCCAGATGCTTGGTTAGCAGCCATTTAGGGATGCTCGACTAATAACCAGTTCATCTCAGTGTTCAGCCCTTGATAGCTCAGATTGCCTGATATTCCTTAGCTGCTCTGCACTGATGTACGCTTGTAAAATGCCTGAGAAATAGCACGGACCTAGTTCATATGATCAAAATTAGAGGCTGTGATTGAAAAACAAACTAACGTACCAGCTCTGGTTCTTTCTGATCATGCTCTGCATTTCCCATTTCTTAATTTTTGCCAATTAAAATTTATTCTTTAAGATTCACAGCTCAGAAATCCCACGCTCCCTGACATGTCAGGTTGTGGTTCCGTTCAGAGACAGAGGCAATTCCTCCAGAAAGCCCCGTCTGACACAATCAAACACATCTTGTCAGAGTCCAGCTAATCAGAACTCTGCACTTAATCACATCAGCTCCTTCAGCTAACCCCAGGCAGTGTTACATTTGGGGATTCTTGTAAAGTTCAATGCAGCCTAGTATTCAAATAAGCCAGATCACAGCTCGTTCCTCAACTTGATGTTGCTTTCTACAAATACATCATTATTCATTAAAAATGGTGTCATAACTGGCGACATGGAAAGTTTCTGAGAACGTGCACACGTTCTGCAAGTTGACTGGATAGTCAACTTAAAAACATCTATTTGCATTCTGGTTAGGGCTTGAGAAGCACCACAGTGTTATAAAGAGGCATCAGGGAATGTACCTGGTTTTCTGACACTAGCTTTTGGACACATCAGTTAAAAATAGTTCCCCAGAAGCTGACCACCCATGCATAATATCAATAAATGTCCCTCCACTGTTGAGAATGTTCTCGATTTATGAAGCACCTTGATTTTGTTTATTAGATGACAGACCTAATTACTTATTTTGTTTGGACAGGATCTAAGAGTTAAGTATTATTGTCAAGTTGGTTTTGGAACAGAAAGCAGACTGAGCAAGGCTAATCAAAGCTCAGAATACCATCACACTTTCTTCTACAAACATTCCTCCATCCGAGCTTCCAAGCTTTCAGAGTCACCTTGACCCAAATGTTATATTATAGCTGCTCTGTAAAATATTGCTCTGTCTCACTGCTCTTCAGAGGTATGAATGAGTGGAAGATATTTGCCATTAAAAATTTAAACCAGGTGGAATGTCACGGCTGTGAGATGAAAGTAAGGCTGCTCAGAAAGTAACCGGAGTAGATGAGATAACTATTCCAGGAAGGAGGTGGCAGCAATAGCGTGCCACACCACGGCTTTATTTACAGAGCACGTGGCTACTTTTGAAGGCAAGGAAACTGCAAATCTCTGCAGCCTCTCAGCAGGAGTCACTTGAAGTGACCAAGGGTGTTTTGTAGCTTGGACTGATGTGTAAAGGCAATCCCTGCCAAGCTCAGAGTGGCAGCATTAGCTTGTGTTGTTGTTTGGGGCTAACAACTGCTTCTAGCCCCAGCTGCCACCTTGTTTCCCAATTATTGGGAGTACTGGAAATCTCCATACATTAATGAAATAAGTGTGGGGTTTCCTCCTTTAGTGATTAGTAGCACTTTAGCTCCTGCTTCACAGTAGTCCCACTAATCGTCATTAAAAGACACGATAGGCAAGCCCCCAGATCCTCTCATAAAAAATTTCCTATGATTTTAACAATATATAACAGAGAAAATAGTTTTAAAATATCCATCTATTTTCCATTTATTCCAGCCTCCAAAGCTCGCATGCCTTCAAAAAGAATTTCCACTTCTTCTGAAGATTATTAAAGTATTATTAAATAATATTAAATCAGTCCATTTGCAAAGAAAATAATTAAAGTCACACTAGGTATAAGACGAAGAGGATGAGTGATCTGACCTTTTAATTAAATGATTAACACTAGTCAGCAACAACACAGTGAAATGACAAAGGAAAAGTGACCTTTTTATGTCTTCACTAAGAATGGAAACCAGGCAGCATCAGCATTTAAATCTTTTCAAATCCTGAGTTATAGAACCACTCACCTCAAAGATCCTTCATAGCAAAAACCTTCCAAGTTCAGCAATACCAAGACATGTGCAGTGTATCTATGGAATACATACTCTGCTCAGTGCACGGAACAACAGCTACTCTCAAAAGTGACCAAGATTAAAAAGGTCAGTCTGTCATGTTTTATGGTATTTGTCTTAAAGTCTATTAAATGTCTTCCTCTGAAGCAGATGGACTCTGCATCTGTGACTCTCCATCAAAGCCATTATGAAAGGAAGGGACTAAAGTGTTTAGACATCTACTGAACTACTTAGTGAAGCAACAAATGCTTAAGGCTGGAAGTGAAAGACAGATTATAGGGCTTTCTTGTCTGGCTGTAACTCCACAGCTATAAAAACAAAGGCAGAAATAAAAAAAGAAAAAAAAAGAGAGGAGGTCAGCACATAAAGAAAATGAAAGCTGGTTTAGGTAAAGAAAGTAATTTAAAAAAAAAAGTCTTATCTTTCTCAATTTTGAAGTATAGCTTTCAAATCAAGTCAATTCCAGCTAGAACAATAGGTTAAGTGCGTCATGTTATCTTAACCCAAGGAATTTACAGGTTCTGAGTGTTTACACCCTGAATGAAGCAGGAATAGAAAAAAACCTGTAAGTTTCAATTTTCTTTTGGCTTTGCGTGTTATTCTTTAAATAAACTACACAGGCTCGAAGCACACAATGACAAGTATCTGCAGTAGCTATATAGCAAAGAGCTCAGAAATGTACACTACCAAATATAAAGGCTGCTTCTACAACTTACTTGTAAACCAAGGAGGTGGCAAGAGTATATCGCATGGGTGAGCTGCATTTTTATAGAGATCCTCTCATCTAGTGATGTTCTTTTTAAGCAGCACATCTGGCTCAATATCTGGAATTTTGTTTTACACCTTTTTCTATGAATAAGTCCAAGACTATAATTTCTGGCACTGTTTTTGGACACACACAGAGTTCTAAAAGAAGCCTAAACCGTACTTCTATTTTCTTTGATAACACTTGGCCCTTTAGCTAAGATCAAGGACAGCATCAGTTCAATACCTGAGATACCTTCTCCCAGGAGACTACGCCCTGCTCTAAAAAAGAGCGGGACTGAATGATATTGAAACTTTTTATTTTTTCCTCTTATTAATACCCAAGTCATTAAAATGCATGGCCTTCTTATGGATGAGCTGGAACATCTTTAAACCCATTTTATTGTGCCTGCTTTTAGCTGTACATGGTTTGTGCTCCTATGTTTATTTTGATCATCTGGTTTCCTGTTCTTTACCATATAACAGTGATATATATATACCTTCCCAAGGATGAATACCAGTAACATAACTACAGTAAGCAATATGCACATCTGTATTTTCATAATACCTCACAGGCTACATTTCATGGTTTGTTTGCTTATCTGTTTCTCCAGCGGCACAGATATAACTTCTGCTTCATTAGAATAATTTTAAGTGTAGGAAAACATATTCTGAAAACACCCTATTTCATTTTTATTTCATTTAAACTATATTCTTAGAAGTCTGCAGCAAATACTCAATTCTATGTCTTCACTATAAAATCCCTCTGAACACAAAAGTGAAATGAGCTGTACAGCACTTCCATATCAAAAGAAACCAGTAAAACTCTCCTTAGCAAGCTCTGCTACATCTGACTTGGAGTCCGATTTCCACTGCACGGATGTACAGCCACCATACATTGATACGGCATTTTCAATTAGCATCATGGCCAATTCGTTGCTATTTTGCACTTTTGTAGCTATTTCCAGATAGAGACAAAATGGTCTCAAAAATATAAACTATATAGCTAAAAATGCAAAAAGCCTGAGGGATTCTCTCGAGTCAGACATCGCAGCATCGGACACGATTCATCTTTGTCTAAGTGAGCTCACATTCAGACATTTTGTTCCTCAAGTGTTAGGACAGTTAAAAAAAAAAATAATTCTATAGTTCTTTGCTATCTTAAGACTTATTTCCAATATGTTGCTTTGAGAGCTTGACAAAGATGACAGCCGCTTGCCAGTGCCAACAAGTTATTGGCTTTTGCGGATTTTTTTTGACCTCTGCAATAATAATGCATGAAAGAGAAAGAAAATGAACTTACCTCTTCATTTCTAACTTATCAGGTTTTTGTTATCTAACCCTGAAGTGAAAGAAATTATATGCACTTTCCCACATTTGTTTCTCATCTTTGCAAATCCCAGTGGCTCCACAGTCTCAAATGTGAGATAATCTGTAGATCAATGAGGGCGGATGTAAAACTCTTGCTAAGCCATGTTTTCCCAGCTGGGGGTAAATTCACTTGCCTGTATGTAAAATTTCCTAATTAGAAATGTCAAGTCTCTGTTATAAGCTTCCAGAAATTGATGCTGGGCTCTATAAAAAGTTAACTATTCCGTAGCTGGGTCTTAGCTGACTAGTCAGGAAAAACTTTCCCATATTTATAATTAGTGCTATACCGGTGGAAGAACTAAGCACTTGTGATGTGCTGTAACTACACCAGCAAATGCATCCTCTCCCTCTCTGCCCTGTAGTGTTAGACTTTGATTAACGAAGACCTGCTGGCCTACAGACCCTTGCTTATGGAAAGCCTTGACAGAATCTGAAGCAATATTAACACCTAAACCAACTGCCCTTTCCAAATTTTACTGTTTTACTAAATGGGAGTTTCTGCATACGAGTTGTAACAACAGCCCTTTACACCCCCCTTGGGCTGTGCCCCAGGAGGATCAGAGCTCTCCTGCTCACACAGGCTGTGGATGTCCAGTGAGGGCAGTTGCTCAAGTCCCAGAGACTCACCAGAGCCCAAGTCCAGCTGAAATAGAGCAATTAGGAAAACCTTTGATTACCAGCGCACTCGCATAACCTGCAATATTGTTCAGCTCAGAGGGGAGCAGGTGACTCCAAGCTGTGTAATCCACAGGTTACACAAATGACAACAAAAATCTGTGGATTTTTTCAGTGTTTATCATCATGTCCGTACCATTGGTGATATATCTATTGAAATCCTGGTTTCAATGTGAGTGGTAAAGGTAATGTAGCATACTCAAAATGAATAACCTGTCCTCCAGGTATTATGAACTTTTCATCACTATGACATAGTTGTGCTCTGGATGAGTCTTTGCAATGTTATCATATTTCCTGTTTCTCATCATAATTTGAAGACGTTTTAGAATAAGGGAACAGTTACAGGTAAGAACAATTTTCCAGTGTTGAAACTCTCCTATTGTTCAGAATGATTTGGTAAAGTTGCAGAATGTTAATATTGGTGGAGGGGGGGGGGAATGGCTTTAAAGATTTACACATAGATAGAGTCCCGACTCTATGTCCCAACTGATCCCATTTATGTGTACACAAACCATGAACAAGTCAATTGAAGTGGAAGTGACAACAAAGCCCCAAAAACATGAACATGATATAATTCCAGAATCATGGCCATGGCATTCAAGTTACCCTCATTTCAGAGAAGGAGTTGCGGTCATGACAAAACCTGATACCTGGAATCTGAAATTTCAAATGCCTTTGAATCAGTCAAGACAAATTCAAGATAGTCATACTCAGCTTCTTCAAAGAAAATGCAAATCTGGATTTAAGTTCTCAGCTAAAACTGAAACTGAATAGGATAACGAAGAAAGAAACTGATAACAAACCCCTATCAAGGTGTTCAGTCGGATATTTTCTGAACTATAAGTTGTAAAGCGGAACCTGCTAATAGAAGTTATGAGCTGATCTTGAAACTGCCATCAACATTTGGCCTAATTGTAACAAAATACTCTGAAATTTGGACAGCTTCAGCACTCTTCGGTAGATGTCCTGGGCAAAGGAAAGCTCGGAAACCACAGCGTCCCTGCTCCCCACCCCATACTGCTGCCAGCCTCCCTTTGACAGCCCAGAAACACAGCGAGGAGCCTTACTTCTGCCTGTTTATCCAAAGAGAAGTACTGATGTTTCCCTAAAAAAAATAATGCCAGAAGTACACCTGTGCTTTTATTGTGTATCTGAGCTTCACATCAGTAATGGTCCTCCCTGCTTAGGCCGATATCTAGGAAATAACCCGTGTCTCGCTCCCACTCGCAGAGCTCCAGTTACTGCTGTGATTACGTGGTGAGTAAGTGCAGGGCTTCAGGCCTCGAGTGCTATTCTCTCCTTATGAGCAATCAAACAATTGTACTGCCTTCTTCATACAATGGCTGGAAACCTTAAATGTGTGCTCATAATTTCTCTCCCCATAAGCAATACAAATTATGAAGGAAAAAAAAAGTTAAAGCAGCTTTTTTTTTTTCTTCCCCCCACACTTTAAGTGAAATAACAGGCTAAAATGTGGTGTGTCTGCCACAGTGTGAAATGGCTTTCAAATAATGGGAAGACATGAAAGTGGATGCCACAAATGATAAGTAAAATGTTTCCCAGGATGACAGCTGTTTCATTACAGGAAGGAAAAAATAAACGCATCTTCGAAAAGCAAATACATTTGGACTGTAAACAGCAGCCCAAAGGATTGTTCAAAGGCTCACCCTTTGACTCCAGTCCTCATACATAACAAATACCCTTTGTTCTCTTTCATTCTACCTGTACATAATAGCCACTTAGTGGGTTGCAAAGACAAGTAACAGAATAATTGAAAAAGGAAATAAAATGGGTTATGTCAGCAGTGAAATTTCCATTTAAGAAAAGGCTACTAAAACCTGGTTAACCTGCCCTTAAAAGTATAAAAGTTAGATGGGCTCTAGTGACAGTAATTAAGATTAAGGGAGACCCTTCTTTTTGCATCATTATAAGAGCAGGCTATAGTTACAGCAGAAAAAAAAAGTGTAAGGCAGTATTTCCTCACATGGCGTATAGTCAGCATGTGGCATTCACCGAGCAGGGCACAGTCACCCCTGGGAAAGGCCAGAAGTGACAGTTAGTGCTCCCCTCAGCAACATCTGCAGGCTCTCCGGAGGAACAGGTCATCTCATATTGGCTCTGGGTGACAGGACATCACCATGGGAGCTGGAAGAGAAAGTCCCCCCAAGAACAAAACCTCTGAGGTGCCAGGCTCGGATGTCTGTCAAGGCTGGATATTGATGGTGATATTGTTTGTGTCGTTTCTTGTTATTAGATTACTGCATGGCTGTTTTTCCTTTAAGTAGGATCTTCTTCCAGTCCCAAACCCCAAATAATCAGAACAGAAAAGGCTTTGTGTCGAGAACTAAAGAGCTGATGAGTTCAGGTAATGATACATTTGCCTGCTAGCAATAAAATATTCCAGAGCAGGACAGAACCACGGTTTCATCCTTTTCCTTGCTGGGGGGCAGAGTACCTGCAAGCACTTCACCCCTGCCTAGCACATGGCCAAAGGTCTCCGCAGCCTCGGCCGGTCTGTCCCAGCACCGCCCCAGCACCAGCCGCGGGCAGAAAGCCCAGCAGATGTTCAGCCTTTTGGGGCACTCGGCATTGAAAATTCTCCTTGTGTTCAGCAAAATGAAATCAGCACGTCACAGATAGTTGCTTGGCGCTGGAAACAATATGTTGGTCTAACCAGTGGCGGAAAGATACCGGGGCCACCCCGCTGCAGAAGAGGCTTGCTGGAAACAATATGTTGCTCTAACCAGTGGTGGAAAGATCTACCGGGGCCACCCCGCTGCAGAAGAGGCTAATAGATTTGCGGATTAGACTCCTGGGTGTCTCTGTTGGCATGAAGCTGTCTGTAACAGGCATCAGAATTGTTAGCCACTGTCAGGGGGAGGCTGATGCAATTAGCTACCGAGTGAACACATGTACAGACCTGGCGTGGGGCAGGTGGATAGGGAGAGGAAGCAAATGAGGACAATAAAACCAAAGCCCTAATCAGAGACAGTTAAGGATGCATCGATTGCACCCGACACAATTTTCAAGACTACCTTTGACAAGAAATCTAAGGTTACACAAAAAAGTAGTAACCTCCTGGTTGGTTGTTGTTTCACCAGTTGGAATCAGTTAAAACCAATGAAAGACACATAACACCTGTATCATTAAGGCAAAAAAATACTAACAAAAATAATTCTTTCTTCTCCTTCATCTCAAACCAAAGTTCTCCCATGTTCTTTTAGCTGCCTGTTAAAATTAGCCACGACCTATTGAGGTGAGTCAATGTGACAGACAAGAGAAAATGCCACATTGTCAAAAAGTAGCTCTGAAATGTGCTTAAACTAAGGAGAAAATTGCAATGTGGGGAACGAATTCTCATTTCTCGCTGACTGAGGTTTTCACAGATTTTAATTAGATATCTATCATTCTCATAATCACCACTGTAATTACAGAGAGTTATGAAATGCTGGAAGTGGTTCTTTGTTATTCAAAGTTGAAAGAAAAAAAAAAGACAAAGAGACACAGAGACAAATTTTTAATAATCTCAAGTTTCTGTCCTGACAGAAACCATTTGCTATTTTAGACTGTGGGAAGTCCTGACCCCAACTCTGCTGTGATCAAGGTGCATCTGTACAAATCAGAACTTGGGTTGGCATTTTGCAACTGCAAGAATTAATCCTACCCAATGCTTTCCATCCCTAAAATACTGATAGTTATGGGAAGTGCATTACACAGAAGACAGTACAAGGTAACACTGACCACAACTGTATTTGCTAAACAGCATTAAATTCAGAAGAGGGGAAAAGGTGCAAGTGTGAGTGGGATTTTGTCCTCTCTGCTAAAATGAACTTGTTTAGATTGGATTTAATAACAAAAACTCATTGCTAGAGAGATGCCTATCATCTCACCTTGCACATGGCAGACTGGGTGAAAAATAAAGCTCGGTTTGCAGCATACTGCAACATATACTAAACATTGCCAGCAAAAAAGTGGACACATCCTTGTTTGACCTAAATCCATCCTCTGGAAGCAAACCATACTAGTAGCTTCACATAGAAGTACAGAACAAGTATCATCATTAAATGCTTTAAATAATGGGCATCAATGGATGTAGCCTGCCCTCCTACCATCACACAAAGAACACTTTGTAAAAGTGTGAAACAAGCCTTTTAAACTGCAAAGGGAATTTTACACTATAAGGCAAAAAAATAGCTAATCATTCTGAGAGTACGAAAGTGGCGCAGTTCTTTTGATTTTGACATAACTGTTGTGGTATTAAACAGAGTAACAGCCCTAAGTTAAATAATGAAGGTCCTTTGTAGGGTCCACCTATTTTGCTTTTCTTCTGAAAAAAAAAAAAATAAAACCATGTGCCTGATTATTAATTGGAAACTGAAAATCAGCCTCATAGCCACAAGGGAGTAAAAGCTTCCAGGATCACCAGTCCGTTAATTTTTATTTGTTTCTAGCAAATGGATCTCTAGGAAAAAATACTTGTTACCGTGATAAACCATACTAGTCATTTACTCTCCAAATCAGCATGGCACAAGGCAGAGTTATGCCATATTCTTTTTTCCCTTTACCCACACAGCTCAGGAATCACCAGAGGCTGTTTTTCCTCCTTCATCAAAACTGCAAAGATTCAATCTGGTGACCTGAGAACCTAACCAAGCTTAATAAGAAAATGAAAGTTTCCCAGAACAAAGACTAAGTCCCTCTAAAACATTAATTCCTCCAACGGGAAGCTTATTCCAACACAAGACACTGAGTTTGATTCAGCACTGGAGAAACCCAGTGCAATGTGTCTCTCCAGCCTAAAATACAACCTGCTTTAGTGAATTCTCATCACTTCGTATTATTTGTTGCACTGAGAAGCCTTTGTTATTAAATGGCCCAGAGCTGGTGCTGTGGATCACTCATACACACAGACCTCACTGTCTAGGAGATAAGATTATCTTCCTATTTATGAAAATATTAATAATTCTGAATATAATTACCCTAACAAAGTCTAGAAAATATGAAATTACCACAGATTATCAGGTGTGAGGCACTACTGTGAAAGTTATTATAGCTCCAACTCGGTATGAATACTGCTTGTGGAAATAACACACTTACTTCATTCAACCCCGTGTTGGGAAAAATGAGGAGCTCCCACAGTCCAAAAACATTTATTTGTTTGTGTCCTTCAAGCCATTTGAGCTTTGGGGTTACACATTGAAGTCCTGAGGTCAACACTAAATATTGTCTAGGTCAACTGTACAAATCCAACATTGTTCCTGAAAAGAGAAAATAAACAAATGCTTTTCTTAAAGCAGCCTCTGGGCTTTTATTTTTATTCCCTTTCCTAAGGGAGCATGATTAAGCAGATATTATTTTTAAAGTTTTTAAATTAAATATTTGTGCAGTGTATTATTTAATGTTGATTTCATAATATTTCTTTTAGAATAATACATTACAAGAGAAATATTGTCCACATTTATCCTTTAACCAGAGTTCTGCAGCTCATGCTTCCTCTAAACAAATGCACATTTTGGCTGTAGCTTTCTGTGTTCTTACTTTTGTCTGGCACTGTGCTGCGGAGCAAAGAGATGGAGAGATGCGGCGGTATGCGTAACCTTTGGCTTAGCTCTTATCACAAGGAAAACAGTTACTGTTGCTATGGTTGTTTGGTCAAACTGTCACTCCACATCAACATTGTTAGTATTCACACTTGATAAAAAGATATCTTAAAAAAAAAAAAAAGAAGAACAGGAGGTAAAGCAAAATGCTTTATAGAAGGCAATCCAATTCTCATCTAACCTCTTTTAAAAATCTGCTGCGCTAATGCTAGCCTATATGCCTATCAATTAAATCATATACGACTTCAAATAAGGGTGAAGATAAGTGGAAAAGAATGAGAAATGGAACATCCACATGTATTTTATCTAATTACAGTGATGCTTAGATTTTTATTTGCGAACCACCCATAAGGTATTTTCAAGGTCAGGAAAATACTATCTGAAAAGAATAATAAAAAAAAAAAGCTATGATTTTCAAGTACCTCTAAACTGCATTAAAACGCTGTGCTATACCCTCTACAACCTGAAACTGATCCCACATGAGACTATTATTTCTCAGCATCTTGTTAGTTCTGCTTTGTACATAACCTTGTGAGCTACTCAGCTTTCTGAATAACTATCCTCAGCCCTAAAGGCGCAGCATCGACTTTTATGATTAGACTTGGAAATTTAAATTAAACTTTGTTTCAGACACAGTCGTACACAGGAAGTGTTTGAAAGTATTCCTGCAAGGTAAATTTTTAGACAGTTCAACAGTCTAAACTGTGAAATACATGAGCCAAAACAAAATTAAACAGACCCCACAACAAACCCATTCACCTGAGCTCAGCTACAAGCACAAAGTGCTTTTAATTCACAGATTTCAGAGCAGTGGAGATGCCACCCTACAGCAAGGGCCAAAGAGGATTACATAAGGAACAAGGCTCCCATTAAGCATGAACACACTACAGACCACTAATACATACCAACAAGATGCTTTTTGCTGCTCTCTTTCCTCCCTTACCCATTTTTCACAGAAGCCAAGCTCTCATTATTCATCTCCACTATGAGGACAGTGAAGGCACAGCATAGCCTTGGGATCTGCCCTACAACAAACCCCTTCTGGTGCTCACCAGCTCCCCAGGTTTTTATCCCATTCTATCTTTCCTTCCATAATCCAAGGTTTACAGAAAATATCAGCAGTCCTGATTCTGTTTGTTGGGAAACTCCAGATGGTCCCAGGTGCCACTTTGCACTTGTACCGAGGGGCTAATTGCAGTGATTGGCTGTGGATACTTACCTGCAGGTGTTACCCATCACCATGAGGGCTGCTTGCTAAAGGCAGACACCTGTGCTGTGTTGGTAAGACAGACAAGGAACTTTTCTGCTTAGCAGAACTCCAAAAGCCCAGATGAGAAAGTGGCACACTCTTATCTTCAGCACCAGCCTTGCTTAACACTCAGCTAAACACCACTCACAAGGGACCAATGACACCACACAACCCAGAGACTTCTATAACGAACATCATCAGCTTCTCAGTCTTCATCCACATCTCATGAGCACCTCTCTGTACCCACAAGTAATGCACTGATGCACTCTGCTCATCCAGCTCCATCTGCAGCAAGACACAGAAGGTTGCCAGAGAAGTCTATTTTCCTAAAATTTCATTTGCTCTGCTGTCTTCAGGAAATAGCATGCCTGTTTCTGCCCTTCCAGGTATAATGGAGCCAATATTTTATCTGTTGGCTTCATGTGAAAGGGTGAGAAAGGATGTTTTATTCCATCCTGAGGATAAGGCACGGGAACTGTGCGTGCAGACCCCTGATTTGTGCCTATTGCTGCAGACAAACAAGCACCCGTGTAAATAAAAGTGGGCTTATTTAAAAATGGTAACAAAAATGTTTTATCTGGTGTTTTAAGACAGACCCCTCTCATTTTACATAACTAAAGTAGTAGTCTCTTTTAACACTTTCCTAAAAATTCATCCCAAAAACAAAATGGTGGCTCAGGTGTCTCCCACATCACAGGTGACAGCTATTACTTTGCCTCTGCTCATTACTGCAATCCCGCTATTCAGATCATAGGTGAATATAGATTAATATATACCCTTACAGGACCGAAATACAAAAAATGAGGCTATTATTTAAAAGGTAGAGGTTGAAAGCTACAGAGTACCCTCTTGTCCTGGCAATGCTCACATGCTGCTCAAGTACCCAACATTTTGCTGGAGTCTTTTTTGGCTCCGTCCTAAGGATCCAGATTTTATCTTGAACAAGTCTCAATCTTGAACACAACAGCACATAAGCTGCCACTTGCATGTTTTGGAAAGCTAAGAGAGAAGCAGGATGCAGACAGTTAAAGATGTTTATAGTTTTTGAAGAAGTGAGGGGTAGGCCATAATAGGATCTCTGGAAGCAATAACAGAGGAGTATATTTAAGCATAAATAGAATAATCACTTGTATCAGCAGGGTAGGCTGTCATTTGCTCTGACATTAATGCATTTATTGAGTTAGTGTTCCTGAACTCAGTATACTAATTTATTTTTTACAGTGATTAGACCCCACAAGGAGAGGAGAAGAGAGAAGGTGTGAGATTGACCACCTATCTGATGAGCAGCATTTCCATCAATTCATTATAAAACAGTTTGCAAAAACATTCTTCTCTCTCTCACACAATGGCAGTGCCACTTAACAACTCAGGAAAATCAAATGTAAAAGAAGAAATGCATCTGAGACATGAAAAGAAGAAAGTCCAAGCAAATACCTATTTATAATGCTTCTGTAGATCCCACTCAGACATATCCGTCAGGCAAAAGGATACAAACAAACATTTTGATCTCAGTTCTCTCTCTCTTTCTCTCTGATACAAACTTGAGGCTCTACAGAAAAACAGAAAGCTACTTCAGCTCTCATCAAATCTCAAAACAATTTTCAGCTATCAGAAAACTGTGTGTTGTGGAATACAACATAATAAAACCCAAGTATGATATGTTGCTCAGCTTAAACTATCCCTCTAAGTCTGCCTGAGCTTTCTGTTAGCCATGCCAAATCGAGCTCTAGGTCTACCTCCAAGCTTTTGCAAACATAATAAACCCCCTTGGAAAGTAACTAGGTGTGTATGTCTGGAGTGAATCGGGCGGGGTGGGGGGATGTCTGAGTACACTAGTGTTCTATATGTGCTCTGAAATCAAAGCAACCACAGATCATTTTCTAAGCTAGGAGCCAGCGAGGAATACCACTGCAGCAATAGGAGGGAAATAAATTAGGAAAAGACACCAACGTAAGAAATGGAAACATAAGAACAGTTCTCTTTCTGGGGCATTACATGTTCAAACATGTTCAAATGACAAAAGCTAAGTCAGTGCCAGTGTGTCAAGCTGTTAAAGTTACTTTATGTATCATGGAATGAAGAACAGAGACAGGCACAATGTTGGAGGGAAAAGAAACTGAAACACAAGGGTAATGTAGGGCCAGGAAGGATGGACATGAGCTCCGAGGTGTCTGAACAGTGCCATACCTTACACAGGTACAGTTAATGACGAATGAAATGTTGTTAATAAAAAATAGTTGGAGAACAAGGTGAATGTCCACCCCTGAACTTACTCAGGATCTTCTTCCAACTCTGTCTGAACACGTCGATTTTTAGGGGGCTTATTTACTGTAAACAATAAGCTTTCTCACAAGACAAAGCCTAGCTGAGTACAAGCTTCACTTTTTGCCAAGCTGGAAAATTAGTGCCATGGCTGTTTCAGGACTCTACAAACGGCTCTACCCTCCCCAACTTGCCACAGCAGGATGCGAGCAAGCTTTGCTCCTCCTTTAACTCAGCAGGACATGAACTTGCTCTGATCCCAAGCTGTGTGATGGCACAGTCCCGGCGTGGTGCACAGCCCTCTGCCAGCTCCAGGCAGGCTGCACAGCTCCAGCCTACAGCTGCAAGCTGGAGTCTACGAGCGCTGCACAGTACAGACCATCCCAGCTCCTCTTACTCATCGTTTGTTTTGTTCTGATTTTCACTGCTGACTGCATGGCAGCCAGGCGAGGTAAGCAGTGGGCGGTGACTGCCGCAGAGATCTTCAAGAGAATTTTGACAAGATTTTGTCCAAAAATGCAACAGCTTATTCACTTCAGCAATAGACAGTTTCTAAGTTATTCCCTAAAGCAAAGATCTTATTAAACAAACAGCCAGACCCTCAATCCTAGGGCTGCTAACTGGTGGTCGTAGCATTGAGTTTTAGAATCACAGGATGGTTTGGGTTGAAAGGGACCTTAAAGATCATCCAGTTCCACCTCCTGCCTTGGGCAGGGACACCTCCCACCAGCCCCGGTTGCCCAAAGCCTCATCCAGCCTGGCCTTGATTCAGGGATGGGGCATCCACAGCTGCTCTGGGCAACCTGTTCCAGTGCCTTACCACCTGCACAGTAAAAAACTTCTTCATAATATCTAATCTAAATCTACCCTCTTTTAGCTTAAACCCATTCCCCCTCATCCTGTCACTACCCCCCCTGATCAAGAGCCCCCCGTCTCTCCTGTAGCCCCCTTTCAGCACTGGAAGCTGCTCTAAGGTCTCCCTGGAGCCTTCTCTTCTCCAGGCTGAACACCCCCAACTCTCTCAGCCCATCCTCATATGGGAGGTGCTCCAGCCTCTGACCTTCTTCGTGGCCTCCTCTGAACTTTTCTGTTTCCCTCCCACACTATTGTTTATCCCCACTACCCAGTCTTCCTCTGTGCCAGTTTTTACCAGGAAATGGCAGGCCCATTCCACACAGCGTTACGATGCAATCATGTCCATACAGGTTGAAAAATTAAAGCAGCCTAGACTGCAAGGGAAAATTCCACTCCCTTTGCAGTAACACGTGTGGCCCCACACCCTCTCGAACCTCCCGCGACGGTGGCTAATCCACGCAGAGGGCCTCCTTCAGCCGAGTGAAGTGCCAGGCGCTTCTGCAAAACACGATGGCAAACGTTAGATTGGAAAGAATTGTTCAAGTTGGAAAAGCTTATATCAATTTGTGTATAACATTTAGAAGAAAAGTTCTACTTGACAAAAAATTCAGCAGTGTCCCAGGCACAGATGCCCAATAAGCCCACATAGAGGAGAGGAGTCTACCTGTCAATTACAACGACTTTAGGATTTAGCTAACAGACTCTAAAAGGCGTCACAGACATATGCATTTCTAAATTTGGGAAGACACACACGTCTTTTGCATCTTGTTTTACTGATGATGCAGAAGATGGAAAAAACAGCAATATAAATGGTAACATAGTCCATGTAATCCAGAACTTGGCTCCTAATGTCTAAAAAGGCAATTTTTGCAAAGTGCTTTTTACAGACACTAGGTCCAAAGCATGAAAACTGAAATTGTTAAGGCCAAAGCAGAACTAAAGACTGCTAAGAGGGATTTAATCCACTGAATAACTTATAAAGAGACAGTGATATTGTAAATTTTCCATCACCTGGAGTGTTTAAATGAATATCAATGTTTTTGCAAAGGGTGTTTTTCCATTGAACCATGCTTACTTTAGTGCAGCTTCAAGAGCACCGTATTTGGTACGACAACCCTAGATGAAACTGTACCTCTCAGACAAAACCATACCCCTTCTACTGTGCAGCAGAATCAGGCTAAATCGTCAAGCAGAACTACTCCTTCAATCTTCAGTTTTTAAAGCACAAGTCCCAAAAATGTGAATTGAGAGCATTTCGGATGACAGGTAAACCCCCTTTATCCAGAATAACTTTTCTGTCTAAATCCCTCATCTGACAGGACTAGTAGGAGCTCTTTGATTTTATTAAATCCAGATAGTAAGGGCCAAGGGAGACTCTGAAAGAATTCTGAAGAATGCTTCTGGTCAACACGCAAAGCAGATTTCAAGGAGACCTTCTGTTCAACCCTCCACAGTAGGAAGCTGAGATATGAGGTAGATACGTGCACAGACGGAAAAGAAAGTAGAAAGATTCCTATCACTCAGCTTTCCCCAGACTTTGACCTTCCTTCACACTTGTAAAAAAAAAAAAAAAAAAAAAGACAACCAACGCAACTGTCAGCTAGACTTAAAGTCCTGTAAGTAAAACTTGTGCATGGGAGATACCAAGCCTTCCCCAGACCGGGGCCTCTGTTCCTCTGCTGCTTTCTCAGCCGCAGTGATGTGCAGCTGCATCTGACAGGAGGCATTACATTATGTCAGCGATGTAATGCAATAAGAGATACAACTGGTTCTGGCACGTAAGAAAATGACAAATCAGTCTGGAGAATTTGAAGAGACAGTTTTCTGGAGGAATGCAGGTGCAGAGGCCGGGCTTTAACAAACGTTATTTCAAATGCAGGAAGTAAACAATAAAAAAGGACATTTTACCCTAAGTAGATTTTAGAAAATAGGTTTTCTATCCAAATGTTTTGCTACAGCTGCAAGCCGCAGATTCGAAAACTGACAAAGAAGATTTCTTTCAAACTCCAAAATAAAGTGAATGGCAGAGAGTGAAAGGGACTGAGAATTTCATATCCGTTAGGATCCCACCACTTCATTTTAATCCGAAATTAAGTCCGGGCTATAAGGAATTGTCCAGTCTGTATATCTCATGGAGTCTTTCACCAGAAGTTCAATCATTTCACATGTTTGGAGTTGTATCGTCACACAGGAATAAGAAGTTAACAATGACCTTAGGGAGACTGCAAACCTTTTAGCACAGAGGCTACCACCCTGCCTTTACACAGTCCTGATAAGAAAGGGTATTCCCTTTATTATCAGGCTATTATATTCTGTCTTCAGTGTCCTCTCTTGTTGGTATGAAAGGTCCTGGGTGGAGCAGTGCAGGTATTAAATGATCCCATATAACCTGTTACTGAGGTTAAGAGCTGTTTTCACCATGTCACACACCTTTTTTGCTTATTTTCTGTCTACTGCCACCCAATACATTTCCTCTATATGTTTTTCCAATAAAATAATGGTTAAAAACAAAGAGGAGATTCTTGCTGCTCTACCATCATCCCGCAGAACACAGACTGAAAAGTCCTCCTAACCTTCCTCACTGAAGCATCATACAGCCTCCTACCTAAAGCCAGGATATATTCTTCAACGGTCCAGCCAAAGCTTCCCCACCTTAAATGTGAGCTATGAAACCCTTCTAATGTCAGAGCACCAGGAGCAGCCTCTGGTCTCCAGCCGAGGAGAGGAGGGAGAAGGTTCTTCTTTCATGCATGGAGTGGCCTTGGAGAGTCTCCCTTCCATCTGCACACCTTCCACTGGTACCAGTGGGAGCTAAGCATCAGGAGCAGGAAAATATAGAAATGTCAGTGCTGAGATGAAAATGAATAGCAAAATACCATTTTTTACATTAAAAAACGCAAAACCAAAAAACAACCTCAAACCAAACAAACAAGAATTGGCATGAAGACGTAGGTGCTGACTTCACCCAGACACCCCAGATACTTTAATGTATGATTTTGTACCTTGGTGCAGCCTGGCTCACTGGTGTTTTGCCAGTACTAGAAATAATCTTTTGAAATCGAATTATATGTGTGCAACATGAATTATGCTTTTGGCTTACATTGCATAAAAACTGCACATTTTGCATTTTATCTTTTTTTTTTTTTTAAAGAGGGGAAGAGAGAAATAAAAAAATATATAATTACATGTCAAAATTAACTTATCAGACAGAGATGCAGATAACTCCAGGCACAAGGGACATTTTAGCTCACAGGGACGATATGTATTACAGATATATACATGACAGTTTTTAGTCTTGAAAAGTTACTATTGACATGAAACTAATAATTTCACAAGAATGTAATGTTGCTTGGAAATAACCTACCATCACAGAACACTTACAGCTAACACTGATCGACCCACAAGTTTCTTCCAGTGACACGTGGTTCAAACGTGCTCAGTGTGTTTCCCCTGCACGTAAAACACTCAGCCCGGGAAGCACAAGGATTTTGAAGTGGCAAGTAGGGTCCTATTATCAAAGATGACTGAAATATGTTATTTACATACAAGACTGAGTCAGTCATAACCCAAATTTGAAACCAAACTCCAGTTTCAGTTCTCTGTTGCCCTCTGTAAAGCATCTGATATAGTACCTGAGAAATCTCTCAGCAGTACTGGAGCATCAGTCACTGTTTCTAAAGTTTTCTGAACATGGAAAACACCCAGACATATAATAAGGAATCCACTGGCCTCACAAGGATTTATTTTTCCACTTACTGGCACACCGATTTAATTAAGACACCAAGCCAATTAATAAGCCCTACTAATAAGACCCACTATCTATTAGCATATGAAGCTAAAGCAATTTCTCCCAGTGACTATTTATGAGAGTAGTCATTCACTTGCTAACCATGTACATAGTAACAACACTAAAAAGTACCATTGCTTGAAGACTAAGTGGGTGGGAAACTAAATACTGTGTGGTTTACATTGTTTTTTAAAATATATATCCAGTGAAAACAAGAAGCAAGAGAGAAATTCCTGCAAATAAGAACAAAAAAATAAATGTTTCCCCATGTTTGCCAAAGCCACTTGAGTCTGCCGTGTCCACGCATACTTAGCTACACTTTGCAGCACCTCGGTGGCCCTGCAGACCATAATAGATCCATAAGATACCAGAGGCACTGTTACTGCTAAGGTCACATTTAAGCCAGTTAAGTTTTCTCACTGTGCTCACAAAATCCTAGTAAATTAAAAAGCAGGAGAACAGAGAGCACCAGTGCCAGCGTCACCCACCCGGGACGCGTCTTGCAGCGATGAGCCAAGTGAAGACCATCACCAAGTGTATTTCACATCCACTCGTGTGATATAACATCTCTGAAGGAAAGGATCGTTATTCAGGAAACACTGTCTCCCAAGTGGTAGACGCAATTTCATTTATCATCTTCTGTTAATTGCCATCTCCAAGCCATGTCGTTCCACTAAGGCAAGCAAAAGGAAGCTTTCTGGGACGAGGCTCACCACCACGAGGAAATAGATTCAATTAGACCACTTATTTTTCCCTCTTATTTACAGCAATTTCTGCTTTTTATTCTCACTGAATCTGATCTCAGGGCAGGAATACACATCTATGTCCAGAGGACGGTGCTGTTGTTAAAAGTGAACCTCTTACATCAGAGACAAATGAAATTTTCCAAAAGTGATTAATCATAGCAAATAAAATCTCTTCTGCCTTTGTGCTAAACAGTCATTTAGCTTTTTAATTTAGATTTTGAACTTCAAGACAACACTGAATTTTGTTGCTGAACTCCAGCTTTAGTCTGTACTGACTGATACAGCAGGTGTGGTGTTGTACCCTGCGACATCACTCTGCCTGAACACCAGTAATTAAATGTGAGCTGCTGTTGGAGGATGCCAGAGGATATGGAGAAAGGGCAAAAATGAGGCTCTCCAAGGAAATAATGGAGAGGTGAAGGGTGGGAGAAAGGAACACGTCAGATGGGAAATGAACTCTGCATAGTTTCCAAGCTACACTCCAGATGAAACGGTACCTTAAAAATCAACAATTCTGGAAAATGAAGGAAAAAGGAAGGCCACAGGTCAGTGAGGGTGAGTCAGGAGTAGGCACGAGGTTGGCGCAGAGTCCCACCCAGACAGGCTGTGGACATCAAGGTTGCCACCTGAACAATTATGATGGACTAGAAGAGGCCTGAGAAAAACCTCAAACTATGTGTGTCACACAGGAAAACATTTTTGACAACAAGAAAAATATTAACCCCATTCTAACATTTCTTATTTCTTCTTTCTACTCATAAAGAAATTAATTGCTACAGTATCACACACAACCAGGCAGAAAGTTCAGGGACGATATTAGCTTCTTTCTGGAAAAAGAAAAATAAAAACTGTTGGCATCTGCCAGGTAACTTGCTGAATCACCTGCAATGGTCAATCTCATTTTTTGCTAAGGATGGAATATTCAGGCAATGTAATTTCCAAAGCTGGAGAAAAAAGAAATCCAGCATACAAACAGCTACATAAAATGTAGAAAACATCGTGTCCTGGAAAAGACTCACTAATGGATTTCTGAAACTAATTTGTGTCATCGTTCAGCTAGTATTTTAATCATCAAGGACAGCTTCCTCCCAGTGTCCTGAATTCCATAAATCAAACCTAGTTTTAATTAGAATAGTTTCTCAGCAATCCCTTGTACATATAGCTGTGACTTCAACTGAAAAAATACTCAGAATAAAAGCATTCATCCAGCCCAGCAGTGGCACAAATTTAAAAGATGTTTTGTGAAAAACTCCATTTTCCTCATTTCTGGGTTACTGTTTCTGTTATTTGTTTCATTAGAGACTCCACCACCACTGCTCTCCCTAAGGCAAAGTTTACATGAATGTGGTCCTGAGCTTTCAGCACCTGATGCAAGCAGAAAAACAGTTTCCGAAACAGCTCCAGCAGACAGCGAGGAGCAGGAGCAGCAACCAGGAGGCTGAAGGGAAGCCTTGTCACTTCCTAAAACTACCTGAAAGGAGGCTGTAGCGAGGTGGGTGTTGGTCTCTTTTCCTGAGTAAAAAGTGATAGGACACAAGGAAATGGCTTCAAGTTGCACCAGGGGAGGTTTAGGTTGGATATTGGGAAAAATTTCTTCACCAAAAGGGCTGTCAAGCGTTGGAAGAGGCTGCCCAGAGAAGTGGTTGAGTCACCATCCCTGGAGCTATTTAAAAGACACGTGGATGTGGTGCTTAGGGACATGGTTTAGTGATGGCCTTGGCAGTGGGAGGTTTACAGTTGGACGTGATGATCTTAAGTGTCTTTTCCAACCTCGGTGATTCTGTGATTCTATGATTCTATGTGTTAGCAATAGCCAACTGCTAGGAACCTTGCTAAATATCAGTCTCCTTCAAAATAACTAACCAGGAAACTGCCGAGTCTTCTTTCTCTGTTTTGAAGGATCATAGTGGCAAACTGTTTTGAACAGGGAGGGATTCCAGGTGGGCATGGCCAGACCGGGGTGATCACTAGGCTTTCTTTCGTGCTGCTTTGGGCCTCTCCGAATCTTTCGGTGTGCTTCAGCCAACAAGGTGCCTCTGCTGCCACCTCCCGTTCCCCACAGAATGGCAGGATGGTACGAAAAAAAAAAAAAAAAAAAAGACTCACTTGCTTTCCATGAAGCTTTCTGTTTCTCTGGGACTTGAAAGTGTTAATGCTGCTTGTGCGAAGCTGTACAGCCGCTGCTACATTTTTGGTTCTCCTTAATGCCAAAATCCCTGTTCCTAAGGTAGATGAACTTAAAGAGCTCAGTGCTGCAAATATTAATTTTCTCTACTGTAAATATTTTGATGCCAACAAAATGCTGTCAGATTCCTACAGCAGCTCAGAATACATAACCGAATCCTTAATTCCCCTCCTCATTCTTCCTGATCTCTCGCAGTTTTCACCATGCTGTTCATGCAGAACTCTGCCCTACACTTAGAGGTCCCTACAAATACATGAGGTTTCCAGAGCTCTGTGACTTTGGCTGTACTTGTGCTCTCAACCCCAGGGGAAATGGCAATGGACCATATCAGACAAAAACTGAGTGGGTTTTTTCCTTTTCCCTTAGGTAAAGCACCCTCATTCATAGCACATTTGCTGGCTTGCCTAAACTGGGTCTCACACCAACTGTAAAGTCTCCAGTCTGCAAGGAATGCATGTAACAGGTAAACAACTCAAGCAAGGTCACAGAGCCCAAAATGGATTAGAAATAAAAGCCTCGGGTCAGCGCCTCAGGGGGCTGTTGAAATCGAGAGTGCTTCATCTACTTATACCAGCAGAATTGTTGCAGAAATACTTTTTACCAAAAAAAAAAAAAAAATTCTGTTGAGTCTCTAATCTGCATTCCAGTCACCCCATACCGGATAAATGTGTCATTTTAAAATAGAATGTATCGTATAACTCAGTCTCTGCTCTATTTCGCCTCTCACCAGCGTAATAATTGCCGGCATAATACTATTTGCTTGAAGAAATTTACTCCCAATATATACCAGTGTAAGAAATAGGAAAATCACCCTAAATTATTTAGTTAGAAATGAAAAGTGGGGGATCTGGAGCTTTTAAACCTGGGATTTGCATCTAGTGTACAGAAAAATTAGTGTGTGAACGCATTTAATCTAGATCATTATTAAAAATCTGATGTGACCCATGTTCTTATCAGTGCAACTCAGCAGGTCCTCCTGCAGAGAGAGAGAAAGCTGGGAAAGCTATGAATGTGAACTGAAGTATTATGAAATTGGTACAATTGGTTTTTTCCTCCCCTAGCATTCAAAAGTGGTTTGGCTTTTTTTTTTTTTTTTTTTCTGAAAGGGATCAATTCTTTAATAAGACTGGATTATGTACATCTCATTTACTGGAAGAAAACATGAGAAGAGTGGTTTACGGGAAGGGAAACTTATAAGAAAGGCTAAATTGGATCTCGAATAGCTGTTGTAACTAAGTATTCTTTATTTGGTTTTGACATTTTTTTTCACTTGTCTCTTGAAAAGTACATTACCCAGGAGGAACCACTGATGAATTTTTGACAGTATGTCTGGTTTCTGTTTTTTTTTTTTTTAAGGCACCTTGTAACATGGTCTCCAAACTTTCTATCATAATCGCATGATAGCTCAAATATTCCAGGAATCGTGCAAAATTAGCCTTTTTTCATTTAAACCTGAAATATTCTCTGGTTGTCAATACAGAACCACTCAAGAAAGGTGGTTTTGTCAGCATAGTTGTTCAGAACAAAACAGTAGGAGGTCTCACCGAATCATACAAACTCTGGAAATCCAGTCATGAAGGGCTAATTCAAAGTCTGACCTGGGCCCACTTCAAGCATTTTTTGTGGGATTTTGTAAACAAGCCTCAGCATCCATTTACTGGGCTGTAAGAGTGTAAAGACTGTACTGATCAAAATGGGGGAAAATTTTTCAAATGTTTTATATAAAACCTGCATTTTGGGAATTTAAAAAAAAGAAAATCCAAACCAATGCAAAGATCGCTCCGTTCTGCTCCACATGGACTGGGATGTAAACGAGAGGTGCTGTCACTGGGCTGGGAGCAAACAAACACCGTGTTAACTGGGATCAGCATCCATGGATCCTAGTTCCCATGGTTTGTAACAAAGCAGGCTTTGGCCTCAGGTTCAAACTCCCAACGATTTCTTCCCTGAGAGGGCCTGTGAGTTTCTGCTAAAGGCAGAATGAGGACTATCCATTATGAATGTGCTGGCAAGCTCTGGAAGGGATAAAAACAACTGAGATACAGGGAAGCATTTGGAGACAACAATGACCTCAAACAAAGCCTGTAGCAATTTGTTTCGTATCGTACACTGACAGAATTTTGAGTTCCATCATTCTCCTGAAACTATGGCTCATAGAGATGCTGCAGAATAAGCTCTGGCATGAACAGATAAGAGCAACCTACACACCATCTCCAGGTCATGCTGTTACCCCAACCCACCCTGGGGGAACGTGACATAGGTGATCTATCTTTCCCACAGCAATCATTTTGGTGATCTTCATTTATTTTGCACTCACGTTGAGGTAAAAGCCTGCACGCAACCAGCTGCTGTGAGTTCTCACGAATTCTCACCCTACCTTCTCCTGCAGTAATGTAATCGTTTGCCCATGTACCTGAAAGGAACACAGACTTATGTCATATTTTACTAACAGGATCATGGCAGTTTTGACGTAAATTGGAAATTATGGTAGTGAGTTCTTCATCAGCATTTTGCTAATCATATTTGCAAAGTGTTGGCATTCACAAGGCTTAAAGACGAGTACAGGCACACCCCGGTCCAGGAAGAACTGTGGCTGTGGTTTTTTCATGCGCCACTCTTGTGCCTTTTCCTATACACACACTGTCAAGGGAGTTAGGTGGTATTGGGTTGACGGTTGGACTTGATGATCCTTGAGGTCTTTTCCAACCTTAATGATTCTATGATTCTATGATATACACATTACAAAAAGAGGCTAAAGCATTTTTAAGTGCAAGGTTATAGTGGTTTCCACCACACAGACATGGCATTAGTGCTATGCAGAGGCTAGGACCTGGCACAGAAAATATTTTGAAAAAAATCTGTTGGGTTTTCTTTCCTTTCTAAACCTGAAAGCCTATGCTGTTGGAAAGTTTCTGAAAGACTTTTTCTCTGCAGTAGCATGGCCCTTTAAAGTTGCTGGTAAAATGTTTTGGTGCAGAATGCATGAAGGGCATCCATTAACTTACACTGATTACTTATATTTTTAAATGTAAATGTGGTCTCCTCAGCATCTGATAGAATTATGCCAGTAGCAGCTAGTAAACATCATTGACATTCAATTCTCTGTTCTGAAGCTTTACAGTACCTCTGATCCTACAGTTTTTATTGGGATGATATTTGCCACATGAACAAGAAACTACTCCAAAACACAGTAAGTCTGTTTCTGAGACTTGGCGATTTTAGACATAATTTCCCCAGGAGCTCAAGTATTTGACAGAGGATGAGGGGGTTGCCTGGCAGTTGTGGCACAGCACTGATAGCCTGCGCACACACGTGCATGTCTCTAGCTCCATCCTCTCCTCAAAGTGGCAATTTGGATTCAGCTCAGCAGCACTCCCACCCATCAGCCAGCCCTCCTCTCCTCCAAGAACAACATAGTAGACCCCTGGAACAGAGATCCCCTGGAACAGAGATCCCCTGGAACACAGCCCCCCGTCTGAAGCCCAAAGCAAAAAGCCATGTTTATGGTTTAGCTCTACTTTAATTCACGCAATGGTACCTAACTCTGCAAATACCCAAAATCCAGAGGGAAACAGAAACTACTCCCACCTAACTCTAATCTCCCCTGTTTTAAGGACAAGTGGGTTACTGGCAGAAATTTGGACAGAGCTGACTGGCAGTGCTGCCTTGCCTCACACCAGCTGGTGCACCGCTCATTGCTAACCTGTGCTCTCCATGACATGGGGCACTCATACCGTCAAAACTTTATCTCTTAATGTTCAACAGCTTCAATCCCAGGACTCACCAGTAGTGATCAAGCAGTTAACAGCTCACAGCCAACCTGGCGATGTCCAGATCCTCATGCACTGTTGATAAATCTCTAAATTTTCCCTCGGTCCGATAGGAGACTGCCCTTTTCACTGCCCCCACCCTGGGGTAATGCACGAACACCACTCTATCAGTCAGTAACCCACTGCTGTTTTGACATTCTTTTGAATCCATATTGTTACTTAAGGTATGTATGTATGGATATCCAAAATCTATATGGATTAAGCCTGGATTACAGAGCCCTCTCCTTGCTCAGTCTGAATAACCACACAAAATATGAATATCCAGACAAAGAAAGCTGTTCCAGTTCCTGTGTGTTTATTTGGCTTGAGATCTGCCATCAAAGAAAAGAGTGTCATTCCTTGAGCACCGGGCATTAAGTGAGAGATTCCAAGTGCATCATTTTTAGAGCCATTAAAGGTTATCAGGCCTATATGGTTGCTAAGATACCATGAATCATGAAGGAAAATATAAGATAATGGTAGGCAGACACTGTGATGTTTATCAGAGTATGTTCTCTGCATCTTTCTTTACAGCATCATGATTAGGATAATTTTCAAGAGTTCCCATCTATTTTCCAGCTAGGTGCAAGAATGCAATTGCATCGAGTTGGCAAACATTGTTTATAATTCATATTTTGCCAAGAGTAAATGAATTTGTGGAAGTCGAGATTTGTAATTGCTACAGCAGAATTTATTAATAAGTAAAAGCGTGTGTCTGTGTGCAGGTTTCTTTCCTGGCTATTAAATAGTATCTTCAGACTTGGAATGAAATCATCCTTCATTGATTTCAAGTATATTCTGTGATAACACAGACTGTGCTTTCAAAGAGTTTTAAAATTAAATTTGTAGCTGAGGTAATTGCTGTTGCAAAATTATGCAAGTAAAGTAAAGCTTTATGCCGCAGCCTTCTTGATATTATAATTTAACTGCCTCTTTTCTAAATCATAAAAGTGTGAGATGCCAGATTAGGGCAAAGCATTAGGTTATTACTGAATTATTTCATGTTTTATCTCTGGAAGTAGCTTGTGAGAAGCTAAGGGATAAATCTGTAGCACAGTGAGCACTGCTCATGCCATACCCCACAAAGTCCTCTCTTGGTTCACCTTCCACATCTCTGAAATGATGAAGTCCAAGACGGGCAAAGGAATGAAACCAGTCACTCGCTCTGACTTGCTGCCCCCATGAGTAAGGCCACGTATAAGGATGTGACTCCTACACCAACGGACAGGAACAGTCAAACAAACTGCTATTAGAAAACTTAATAGGCACTTCTTACCTGCCATGCAAGAAACTCACAGGCTTGTGGACATCTCCCATAACTCGCCATATTGAGCCACACATGGCAACCCTAAAAAAAGCCTTGGAGTCAGCCTTACAGGGTTACAAGGTACTGAAGAGAAGATTTCCGGCTAGAAAACAGCATTTCTCCAAAAGAAATTCTTCTCAGCTGAACTGATTTTATACCACAGCCACTAAAATTTCATTTTGAATTATGCAGGGTCTCATTTGTGGAAAAAGAAAAAAAGAAAAGAAAAAGTAAGATGTGAAAATTTTACATATCCCAACTTTAAAAAGGGGATAGGCTGACTTCTTGGCAAAGCACTTTGTCTGGTGTGATATCAATCAACTAAAAGTCATAGCTCATGTGGAGACATGATAACCTCATCTATGTTCAGAAGAGGTCCTACTTTGGAAAGGAAGAGTAGAAGTTGTGCTGTTGTCATATTATACTATTGCATCACTGTGTCTGCATGGTATTAGAAGAAGGGCATACAACAGAAGCAAGAGAAAAGCTAGATAGGTGGGTTTCCCTTATCTGAGCTTTCAAATAAAACACCTTCTCATTCTGCAAAAGAGAGACATTTTAATGTGAGTTGCCAACTACCCTTCCCAACACAAAACACAACAAAACTGAGGTGAGAAAAGAGCTGGAAACACACAGCAGAAGACACCGAGCAACCCAGGAGATCAGAGTGACATTGTGCTACAACAGTTAACCTCCATCTTCTACGAGATTTAAACCGGATCTCCCACAAAACAAGACGAGTGACACCTCCCTGGAACTATCCCCTCCGTGTTAGTACCTGTTTGTTGTATTAGCTTGTAGTTCTGACTGGAAGCAAGGTTTCCCTGTCCTTGACAAGAACCACAAACTGCTTTGTAATCGAACTCTTTCAAGAACACTGGACATTTAGACATTCTTTTGAAAATCAGAACATTGACAGAAGAGCCTAAGAGAGACGCACTCACAGCAAAGAAAAGGGGCTGTAACATTTCTAATCTCCCTGGCACATGCAAAGATGAATACGCATTGACATCTGAGTACTGTAACTTTTTAAAAGCAAATGAACCTTGAAGATTATGTGTCAGCTAAACTGTACCCAAGGGCTTGCTTTGCAATGTTTCTTTCTTAAAGAATGTTTGTTTTAACATTATTGTTGCAACCAGCCAAAGAAAAATGTAGAGCCATCGTAAAAAAATATGAGTAGATACCCAGTTGTTAGAGCTGGTTTAGGAACAATCATAGGAGTGATGGACTGTGCGACCCAGGAGAGGTTCCTTCCAACCCTAATGATTCTCGGAATTGATTTTCTTTTGCAACTCACTTTCAGTTAGTGCTTTAGAAAAAAAAAATAAAAAGAGTTAGATCAATGCTAGCTTCAATGACACAGCCATTCCAGCTCCTGCAGCATTTTCTCACTGTGGCAATCTTTATTTTCTCACTTGTATGAAGACCATTCTCTACTTCTCTGTTCCTGGTTGTACATAAAAATAAAGGGTTGGGCTCCTACTTTGCTGACTCCAGGGTTGAATGGAACATTAATACAAATTAGTTGGCAGATAAAACTCTGAGTAAATGTCTCAGAGAGTGAGTGTATAGTTATTCTGCCCACAGCTCAGGAGAAGCGATCGTTGCATTCATTATCACGCTTGCTAAATAGAGGCTCTTCTAGCCAGGAGCTAGAACAGAGTTGCACACATAAGAAACGTGCCTATCTCCAGAAAGATGCATTCTGTAAATTTAATATTGCAGGATATCAACCCGGTTCCATACAAACTGCTGTTTCCACTTCCAAAATCTGACAGACTCATAAAGGCAAATTTTCAATCCTTCCTCACCTTCAGTCAGCAGTCTGAAAGGAGGACAGCGTGACGCCCCAGCATTACACACACCACAGTGAACACAGAAGAGTTTATGGGTGTCCCAAGATCTCCCTTTTGAGGCAGTTGCCCATAAATTAATTGCAGAGCAAGAGGAACAGATATTTCTCAAGGAGCCAAGCTGCTTAAAAACAATAATTAAAAAGTCAGAAGACCAAAGCTTTAAGTACACCCCACAGTGGCCTTCTCCAAACTGCCTCTCAGAGCCACTGAGATTAAGCACAGAACAGCCTCCTGTTGGTCTCTTTTGTGAAAAGAAGGAATTGCAAGATGGAAAAGGAAAAACTGAAAGGTGTTACACCAGAATGCTCAACAAAGGTGAATGCCCAATGTTGAAATGAATCATTTGCAGGATTTGTGACTTTCCACCACAAAGCCTATTTCTCCTGAGATACGAGGGCTTCAGGCATACAGGATGCCTGGAAGCGTGGCAGGTGAAGAGGGCAGAGGGAGATGAGCTACCCCAAGGATTCTTACGGCCTGCCATGACTGTCTTTGACCTGTAGCATGGTTTCATCTGGAGAGCGGGCAGTTTGCTGCTAGAGCTGCATGCTATGGAGCAAAGCAGCACATTAAAGGTATAGACGGTCAGGACCCCACGTTGAAGCAAGAACCATTACAAAATGACAGCTCAGATGCACCCACTTTGATATATTCATCCCTTGGAATGCTGTCATGCTGCTTCATTTGCCCCAGATACTCTGTACCTCATTGCAGGCAAGACTTAAATTTGAAAATCTGAGCAGCTGGAGGCAGACCTCTCCCCGGCAAGCCCTGTGGAAATCTCCCTCAGGCAGAGTTAGTAGCAGTCAGTCTCCTCTAGTATTCTTCATCTATCTGATTTTTGCATTTCTCACTTTAACAGCTCTCCACACCAATGAGAACGCAAAAGCGAGCTGTACAGGCAAAAACTGGCGTGTCTGTAGAGTAGCAAGGTCGGCTGTGCTTTTTGTAAATGTTAGTACTACCTTTTCCTTTGGCTTTTCACATGTTAAGACATCTCTTCAGCTCCAGACAGAAAGCCTTAGCTATGATCTAACCTCTGGGAAGGGATGGCACTGCTGACACCCTTCCTGTGCTGCCGAGCCAGCCTGGGAACAGTTGCAGCCCAGGACCTCTGGCTCCTTTGCATTCTTGCTCTTTCGTGTTGTCCCCATTTAAGTGCTGATGCTGAGAATTAGCACAAGAACATTTTCCCATAGTTGCCTGGTCTAACTCACCTGTCTCCATAGGGCGACTCATGCCTTCCCACAGTCAGCACATATTACCTTGTATTTGTTGGACACAATTTCATTCACCTTGTGCCAGTAGAATCCATTCAGTTTATATCGCAGAACTAAGACTTGCAGTAATTTGCTTTTGGCATGCCATCTTTCTGCCTTTCAGATTTGTCATCAGCAAATATTTTAACTGGTCCAAAGTTACTTGCTCATTGTAGGACATTTAAATAATTCATGGCTTTAAGCACTGTCCTGAATCCAAGAAAAGCCCCCGCCTTGTTTGATTTTTTCCGCTGTGCTGCCTTCCTTATCACACACATCTCCTGTATCTTTTTGGTTTTTCTTTTTCTTCTGCTTTTCTCTATTAATCCCCAGGAAGTTTCCCTCTCCCCCTCTTCCTTTCCCACTCTCCCATAACTCCTGCCACCTCTTGGATTTCCATCAACCCATTATGAGGAAGTGTATGTAACACAATTTAAAGAGGTGGCCTACTCTGTTCTTGATTTACTTTATCCCAGTCATACTGTTCTGATTGCATTTGCTGTTTTCCAGACAGGCAATTTCTAGATGACACATGCATGGAAGTGGCACATATCCAGAAAGTATTGCTACTTCACCTACCACAGCATTTGGCATGGTCTCATAAATGTGTTGGTCCCAGAGACTGTTGTTTCGAGTCTCCTCAGTTTACATAAACACATTGCATCACCGACTTTGAAGTAATGTATGATGATGGGCAAATGGCAGCCTGTACATTGTTAGTATGTGTTTTGTAAATCCATTAAGAAATTCATTTAATACTTCAAGAATTCCACTATCCCCTTTGATCCCAATTTTCATTTTACTGTTTTTGTCTAACCTTCTCCTTGACTGAACCCTTGCTTTTTATTCTTCTGAGGAAAGTACATGTACTTCAATACTGGATCCCAAGCACTTTAACGAACAATATCTACAACATCCCTTCAAATGTCGTTACCCGCTCCAGCAGATTTTCTTCTATTTCTTCAGGTAGTGCAAGGCGGTTTCATTTTCCCTTGAAGAAATGCAAGGTGTTTAGGACAGATTTCTGGGTTAAATCTGAAGGTGTGGTAGGTAGGCATATTGTTCCTGAGCAGCTGGTAGCATGTAAACGCTCAAGAAACGTTGCAGAGAAAGTGCCCTCTTTAGCTGCAGACCAGGTGCAGAGTGAATCTCCAACAGTATTTTGCTACTGGGGATCAACTGTGATCAAAACTGCTTAAATATTTTGACAACAATAGAAAGTTTGTCAAAAGAGTTAAACATTTCATCTGAACCTTTTCAAAATGAAACTTTCTGACACTTGCTTTAAAATTGGTATTTTTCTCTTAAAAATAAAATAAATGTCTACACTAGATGTAGAATTAAAGGGGGAAAAAAAAGAAAGAAAGAGTTATGTTTTGACCAGCTGTAGTCCTGAACAAGGAGAAGAGACAAATATTCTGTGAGGAAGGAAGAAAAAGGAGTTTGCAGCAGACCACAGAAAGCCAGACATCTCTCTTGACTTCAGCTCTGCCTTTTACTTCTGAATCATCCTACCTGTACCCCATGGCTTCCCATCCTCCTCACCCCTGCCCAAATAAACCTTTCTTCTTTCAAATACCCTGCTAAAAGAAAATCTCCATAACAGTACGCTATCTGGAGATCATAATGAAAATTTAAAAACATTACTTGCACACCCATCAAATTTTATAATTTCCCAGTGCTCTAAAAACATCAGGTCATGTCCCCAGGAAGCAAAGTCAGCTAAGTGTCATGGAAATCAGCATAGCTGGTCCACTGCGCACAGTCCCCTAAATAATTAATCCATACCAAACTCCAGTGAAAGAGAAGGGGGAGTTTCTTGTGACTTGCGAAAATCTACTCAGTGTGCTTGTCTAATAAACTGTGGTCCCTGGGGCTTCCAAATACGAGCAGCAAGTCATAACTCCGAGCTTCACCATTCTAGTTTTGGGTTCAAAACTCAGCCTCTCAAGCAGCTTACCTCCCAGAGGGGAAAATTTTGTCCTTGTAAGATTGTTCACTGTTCTTGGCACGAGTTGATTGATGTACTGTTTGCATCTCACACGCCAAATCAATGTTACGAGACAGAAGAGCTATATTCTGATCTTTCACATGCACCAGCTCTCCAATTATAGAGGAGGAGGAGCTGCAAGTTGACCCTTTCACTTTCAGTATCTGGCTGATGACCATTTTACAAAATTATATTCCCATTTTCCCGGTTTACAAGATCACCAACCCATAAGAAATAGTTTTCAAATGGTGAGCTACTGAATTACATTGGATTGGACACACACTAATAGCAACATCATCCATGTTCCAAAAAGCCTTTTCAAATGAGCATGGCACCACAAATTTTGTACATTCAAAGAAGAGTTTCTGTTCTTATCCAAAGCCTTTTAGGAGTCATGCTTTCCTAACACAGGCTTAAAAAAGAAATGTAAGTACATAGATTGGAGCAGATCAGAGGTAAAAGCACTGAGAACACCAATTTCAAAAAATATTTTGATTTCCAGGTTTTCATGTCATCAGAGGCTAAGAAGTAACATGAAAATTGGTAACCTGGGGAGAAAATATAATCTCTAAATTCCCATTAAATTGAAAACAGAAATACAAATCTACCTTTGAACTAATGCATTAATCAATTGTCTAACAGCACAATCCTGGTTTTATCATTTATGCCAAGTGCAATTGACATCCAATAAGGATAATCCAGTAAAATAGCTTAAATAATAAGAGACTATTCTCTTTAATAGGAAGTTCCATAACACACACACACATATATACAAACAGCAAGTTTAAAAGCCCTAAGAGGAGTCCTTCAATTGGCTTTTACACATTATCATTACTCATCGATCGCCATCATGTATGTTTAATTATGAGGACAAAGCATTTTAGCATCTATAATTGTGGAGGCTTTTACAACGCACTCTAACAGTCCTTGACATCTGCTCTGAAAAAATTATCAAATAACTAAGAGCCGCCCGCAGAAAGCACTATCATTCCTGTTGACAGAAACACTCGCCACCTGTTGAAGTTCTTTCACAAGTCTCTCCAGCCCAGAGTTACACAATCCTCCGAAATATCTGCTTGCTACAACAGTGAGAAATGTGGCTTTAATTCCCACTATTTCTTTCTGCTTGTCATCTTCATTGGTTGAAATTCAGATTAATATAGCTAAGATTGGACGCTAGCCGTTAAGTCTTTTTTGGTTGGTTTGTTTAAAAAGACTCTTAACTGGTTCAGTCAGTTATGAATCATGTGCTCAACACAAAACCCCTTGAATTTAAGTGGATAGACTTTCCTTGCCTCACATAGATTAAGTTTTCTACTAGCAAGGGAATAAAACCAAACCTTTTCTCATCAACTTCAATTTAAATTTCTACCCAGGTGAGTACCACAGCAGCCTTACCTGGAAACTCAGCAAGTTTTACAGTCTTTGCTAAGGAACAGTAAAAAATGGCTTTGCTTTGATTTTCTCCTATTTTGCCTTCAGACATTTCAGGAGAACTTTGGAAGGAGATTAAGTAAAAAAACAGAACAAATGGTCCATATGCTTGTCACCAGTCACATAACTGGTCCATTAGCGTTGCAAAACTTGCGAGGTCTCGTGCTCACTTCTACTGCATCTCTCTGCTTAAATGTGATGTAGAAAGCTTATACCCAGCACCTGATGAAAACCCACGTTTCTGGGAATGCTGTAAGCATGGCAGAGAAGAATTGATTTCATCGTACAGAAAAATAAGGAAGACAAACAAAACAGAAAACCCCTAGCTACACCTTTGCATGTGGAGCCATGGATACAAGCGAGTTAGTAACGCTCTGCACATCAGAGGAGTGCTTGGTACAACCAACATAACAAGAGTCCCTTCCCATCTTTGCTTATCTTCCTTATAAAACTTCAACTCCGGACACTCCCAATGGTCATCTCCAAAACAGAAAGAAGCCATGGGGAAAGAGAAGGGAATGATAACAGAACATGTAGGATGCTTGGTCTGGGCCTGTATCGAGTGGAAGAAGCAATAAAATGTCAAAGTCCAGAAAGCAGAGAGCTGTGGTATGGAAATGGGGGAAGAGGAGCAAGAAGAGGCTGTGCTCCTATGGCAGAGGACATGATGGGAAATTTCAAAAAGTTCCCAAAATAAAAAGGGAGGATAAGGTTGCAAGGCCTACGTGTGCTGCTTGCAGCCAGTTCAGCCAACAGAGTTAAAAGGTACCTGATCTGCTAGTTTGGGTTGGTTTTTTTTTTAGACTTAAGTACTTCAGAACAAGGATTCTTCTGTCTTCTTTATACTTTGCTCAGCACAATGAAGACAAATGGCTTTGAGCCCCTGTGTGATGTAAAGAACAGGGGCAGTACCTAAAGAACAGTACCTAGGGCAAAGAAGGTGGCTGAATACATTAGAGAAAAAAAAATCCTATTGTCAATATATTTTTTCTTTCTCAGTGCCTAATCTTTACTGTCCAGGGTATTTAAGGCTCAAGTTTTGCATTGACTTCTTTAGAACTGATGACACGCTTGAAGCTAAACACACGTTTAGATGCTTTGGTACAACAGAGACAATAAGCCCAGCACTGCAGAGGACTAAATCTCAACTATAGTCACTGTTAGGATATCAAACTCCAGCTTTCACACTGCTTTATTGCTAATTTTTGCACATATGTCTGTGATCAGTTACAGGGCTCTGACATATGGTGAGTGCACCTGCTACGTTAGCCGGGGCTATTGCCTCGAACAACCGCGGACACTTACGGCGGGATCTGCCAGGGTAGAAATAAGGGATGATAATGTACCTCATGCTGTAGTGCTTTGCATTCCCCAAACAAACACAGCACCACAGCACTGTAATAATCTCAGCTAAACAGCCTAAAACGTTTTGTAAGCATGCTACAGAATAGATTCATCACTCTCCCACAGTTAACCAAATTTATTATTACATATCCAAGAGTTAAATTGATAAAGTATGTTATCAGGGTTTTGGTGCTCATTTGCATGATTTGGGGTGGAATACTAACAGGCCACTTATACACCCACACTCACATTTTCATCTATAAAATTATACATATTGCACAAGAAACTGTCAACTGCATCTGCGAGAGGGAACCATAAAGTTCAACTCATCTTTATGACAGAGCTCGGTAATAGCACGCACACTCTTCCTCCAACAACAAAATCCCTAACCCTAAATCCCTAAACCATACCCTCCACATTTCCCATTTACCTTCACCCACTATCCAATTAATGTCCCGTTAAGCCGCCCACCCGCAGAGCCTTTTATTCCCAGAGCTTTAATCCCTACACACCTTTAATCCGCTACACACACCTTACTGCAGGACTTACATTGTTGTAGTTCTTGGTGCTTTTTCAAGTCCTAACAAACTACCTGTCCAGGGTGTTTTCTAGTGTCTTTAAAGGGGTTATTCTCCACCAGATCCTCTGGGACCTACCTGTACACTAGATCCTCTAGATCACAGCAGCAGCCAGGCTTTTAAAACAACTCTTTAGGTATACCAGCTAGAGCTATTCACCACGTTTGTTCAGTGTTTCAAGAGACTTGTTTTGGCATCGGCCTCTCCTGCCAGACTGGAAATCGTGTGACAGCAGCACGGCAACTGCCCGGATGATGACTGTCTCTGTAACACCTTTCTAAGACAAAAAAATCTCAAGCTCAAATCTCAGAGACTTCATGGTAGTTAATATCCCATCTCTAAATTTGCTCCCCAAAAGTAGGTTCTGGATTGTATCTGCAACCTCCAAACTGAGATTTTTGTAGGAATCCAGATTCTTCTTTTTATTTTTCAGTTAGCCAAAAAATCACAAAGAAACTACTTCAGACATAACATCAAGAGGACAGCTTCTAAGATTTGAATACAATTAAATCCAAACCTCAAAATCTCATCTTGAGTTTGGACTTGAATCTCTTTTATTTGTGTTCTGAGCATCCATATTATTTTATATTGTCACATGTCATACCATACCTGCAGTGACAAGAAAAAAAATTGAATATTTTCATTTTATCCAGTTCTGTTTATTTTTGTGAGGGTATTGAATGTGTGGTGAACACCACTGAAGGAATTAGCACGGTATCAGTTTTTCTTTAGTGCTATTTCCATAACCCTCTGTACGCTCTGGAGGTCTTTTTACAAGTTTTTTTGGGTTTTTGGTTTTTTTACTGCTCAATTAAATTACTCCCCATGCTTACACCTGAGCATACAGAATATATAATTCTAGTGACATATTTCAAACTCGGGCTTTTGAAGCTCCCCTGTCCTAGTGCTGCTAGCAATTTTTGTCTATGAAAGATTGGAAGACTCTCCAGAGCATATTACCATCAACATATGCCAGAGACACTGTGCAATATTAGTCAAGGCATCTTTAATAATGCAAGAAAGGTCAGCAGCTCACAGAATATCAAGTTGAATATCGAAGAATTATGAACCTTTTTCTCTGTGTAGATTTCATAGGTATTCTTTGGGGTTTTTTTTCTGATTCATTTTATGTCAACAATATTTTATTTTTTATTTTCAGGGTACAACAGAAAAAAAAAAGAAAATAAAAAAATCTTTCTCACCAAATCAGAGTAAGCATGTGTGTATATACATCACTGCTTATATGTCAGTGCATTAAAAATAGTGTGGAGATCAGGTATATAACCCACTCTTTACCCGAAATGTAGTTGGTTCCCAATAATTCAATTAGAAATTGCATTGTAACTCCAGGTGGGAAAGGTGGAAGCCAAGGCTAACAGCCGTGCAAGCCACCCCCTCTCCGGGCCATTGAGCACAAGGAGCTAAATTCCATATTTTGTTCTTTTCCTGCCACCAGAGTTAATGTTGCTTTAAAACTAACAGGTTTTTCCTGGAACAACTCAGGATGTGATCACATAACAGGGCTTTGACCTATTGGCTACATAATGCTTTTGTGATCAATAGCACCAAATTTAATGTGTTTATCATATCAGAGCGTTTTAAAAATTTCATACATACAGTCACTAATTACCTCAAATGCCCATGATACTGCATTTCGAAGTGCAGGTCCAGTGCTTTCACCATTCTGCACAGGAATAAGTTGAAATAGTCTGAAAAATCAAACCCAGCTAATTTATTCTGTTTTCCCCAGGCCATTAATCTTCATGGGACAAATTACCACTGGCAGCTCAGTAGTGTGGCACTGATGGACCAGGGAGACAACAAAGCCACTCTGCCATAACTGAGAGGAGTATTCGCCTCTGTACCTTCTTCCCTGAAATTTCCCTTGATTTCCTTTGGCTTTTTAGTGTAAATTATCAGCATTTATGATTTTTAATCGGTCTTGTCTTAGAATTACCCATTCAAGCTCACATTCAACCATCCTCTGCTGACAGCTATATGGCCACTTGAATTGCAATTTGACAAAGCAAATCTGAAAGTTTTAAACTGTATTTATTTGTGTTCTTCTATTATATACCATTCCATTCTATGTCAAAATAGCAGAACTACTCTAATAACACTTAAACCTTAGAAATTACATAAGATTCTGGTATGGTGTTTATGTTTATTAGTATTAAACTAAAAGGCTGTTGGCTGAATTCAGGGGATTTTGTCATGATCAAAATGTCAGCTCTCATCACAGATGTAACAAAAGTGATGCAGAAAGATGAGTTCCAACTTGATGAAAATAAAAATTTAAAATCTAATTGGAAACACAGTACTGAAAAGTCTATTTAATTTTCCCAGACCAAAATCATGCTATTTTCAGTGTGGTATGCTGTATGTGCAAACTACCTCCAGGTCACATTTGCTTTTGTGTGAAAGCTTAAGGGGAAAAATCCACAAACCTTTTTCTTTAACCTATAGCAGTACAGCCAAAGGCACGGATGAGGTCACAACAGTACATAATAAACGATCAGTAAAGAAAATGGTGCCATATGTTGCTTTTCCCCTGCTGTACTTAGCTCTCTGGAAAATGATCAACAATAGTTGCAGCTCAATTGCATCGTATTTTTCTGTTATCAAATGGGGTGAAAAAGTCATGTAAATAAATATACATGAACTAAACAGAAACAGCTGGAAAGTTCCCAGAAGGGACCTCTAACAACCTCCAAGTTGGACATACCACGGTAGATCAAGGGATACTTACCAAGATTAAAGGCTTACACCAAACCCGCTGTGAAATTCAATCTGCTGAATATTAAATGTTGATGGTACAAAATGGAAAGTACTAAATGGTGGTATTTATTAATTCTTAAAAAGAAAGGTGACAAGAGAGAGAAGGTACATTTTCTACATTCCCAGTGTGCATGGTGTTATTTGCTGAGATAAAGGACTCTGCAGGTACCTCCTATGAAAATCAAACATTTCAGGCAGACTCTTTCTTGGATTGATTTTCTGAGGGAAAAAAAAAATTATCACCATTGTTAGTGCTCTTTGGTTTTTTTCAAAGGCTTTAGACCAACTTTGCTTTAGAGAAACACACTACAGCGGAGACTGGAGCTAAATCTAAACTCCTAAAAGCAGGCACTTCTTTACCTTGGTAGTCTGGCCTATGCAATTCCAACTGCATTGAATGGGATTATGCTGCTGTGCCTAAAAAATAACTAAGATGACAGCTGTCTGAGCCTGCAAGTGTTACCCAGTGCCTCACCATCCTTGTGGGATACCTGCTCCCTCAGTTGTGTTTCTAAAGGGAGTTAGAGAAATGTTCAACAAGTCCCCTACAGAAGAGAGAGGGGCTCTGCGTCTGTCCCACGGGGATATGTTAACAGCATGTTCACGCTGCAGCCAATTTCCCCGCACAGATTGCCACCCTCTATAACTCACTCAGTGCTTCAAATCTAAGGTCTGCTGCCAGCCAAAAAATACAAATGTTTAAAATCTCAAAAATCTCTCCTGAATGTTCTGCGGTTCCCTTCTTTTGAAAGTCAATCTCTTTTCCCCAAAGAAGACAGAGTGACAGTAATTAGTTCTACTTGTTGAGAGATTTACATGGGAAGAGTTCCCTCCACAGACAGGCGGTGTGGAATTTATGTATATTTGGAAAAATATTTAGACTTCCATCACTGCTTTGCCATCTGTATTCATTGGCAATCACACTCCTCAGGCAAGGACCTACGCTGACAATGTAAATTAGGTCGCGGCAACATTGGTCCTCTGGGAATTCCAGAAAACCTTCAAAACTGCTGAAGAAGAACATCCTGTAAGCTGGAAGGAATGCCCCATCACATGGGGCTGTATTTTCAAACAATGACTCTATCCTGATCACTTGAGCCAGCACAGAGCCGCATCGCGTGGTTCTGTATCTAGCACTTGGATTGGCTTAGTTTGGCCTTTGTCCGCTAGAAAACTGAAGGATTTGGCTTGAAGCATTAAAAAGATATTTCACATGGCAAAACTCAACTGTTGAAACACTATGAACAATTTTGTCTCCGAGAAGATGATTAGAGACTGTCATAAGACCTCTCCTGTGACAAGACACTTGCTTTGTGCTTCAGCCAGTTCCCACATTGAGGCCCATTGACAATATTTTGGAAGCCAATCAAAACAGACTCACGTTTCTAAAAGCTTGAGCCAAAGAAGTTACATCCTCACCTGGCATATGGCACCGTATTTCAGTTGGCTTTAAAGCTGCCGCATCAACAGGTCCCTCTGAATGGCCTGATGCCTGTGTGCCAAAAACCTGGGAGCTTCAGGAAAATCTGTCACGGGCCTCAAACAGGTACGGCTGAGGGAGGGATCTATTTATAAACCAGGTCATGGGGGTTTCAAGCTTTTAGCAAAGGCAGAAGTTTAGTAAAAGACAGTACAGGCAAAGCGGAACTTTAGCCAGCTATGAAGACCAAGATTTTCCTTAGTTCTGCAGCTTTTAAAAATTCATTTGTTTCTGCTCGTGTTACAGTGCGAACTCCAGAGATTTTCTATTTTACTTTAATCTCACAACATTTCTAAGCATGGCACATGCTTAGGAAACTTGGAAGAAGCCTGTTCACCAGGTGGGTTTCCCCACAGAGGTCTCTCAATTCCACTTGTCATACATTCTTGGAAGCTAAACAGTTATAAAGGGACAGCAAAGCACCTTTGTGAGTTGATTTGTGAAAATTGTTTCAGTGAGTAAACAAATGTACTTCCTTACTCTTGATAGACAGCCTCATTAAGTTTTCATAAAATATCTGCATTATTAAAATCCCTATTGTCTCCTGAGGAATGGAGGCATAGGCATCTCAGGTGATGCTATGGTGCCCACTCAATGAAACTGGCAATATAGATGCTATTTTTAAAAAGAGCACTTAGCAATGGAGCAGGTGACCTGTTTTTGCAGGATGAAGCTCACTCTTACCAACAGGAGAGATGAAACCAGCCATTTACCTGTGGATGGAAAGGAGCCTTAGTTGCACTAGGAGTCCACCCTGCCCTTCTGGCATGCCTTGCTTACAAAGATATTTTCAGAAAACAATAATAAAGTCCAGTCAGGGTGCTTCAATGAGTGTCTTAGGGTTGGTGACTTTTATACTCGTCAAAGTGGAAATAAAAAGGTAAGAAACCTAATGTACAAAAATATTCATTACTGGTTGTTTGGACTGAGCTCTTTACCCTGACTCCTTCCTCTAAAACAACAATCTGCTATTATCCTTCTGCCAGATAAATAGGCAAGGTAGTTAAAAGTGACCTACCATGGAAACTTCTAACTCCTGAGCACATCATCACAGCAGATGCAAGATTTTCCCTGATGAGTGCAAATTACTCCAGGACTGTGGGCCTCTGTGGCACACAAAGAGCAATGTACTCTCTGCTGCATACAAGAGTGATTTGCACTTTGCATGATAACGAGCCTGTTGTATTTTGGAAGCACCTAACAAAGTAGCTCTGTAGGAGGCTCAGTGTGTTAGTCTTCATTAAAGGAACCAGATCTATAGATTAAGTCAAATATAATGGTAGCATTTCTGCCTTAGACTGAACCTCTCTCTTTGCACTCCCGAGCTTTATGGGAAGCACTGGCATTAAAGGAAAAGGTGTCACTATATCAAGAAAGGAGATTTAGGAAAAAAAAAAGGAACTTAATTTTAAAAGTCAGTGGTCAGGCAGAAATATGGAAGAGGGCCTAGAAATGAGTTTGCTGTTTAGTAACACAGAACAAAATTTGGAAGCCTCTGGAAGCCATTGAAGAGATGTGACATTGCAAGTGATACTGAGCTGGAAGTCACTGCAGAGACACGGGCAGCAGGTACCCCAGTGCCTCTCCTTGGCAGTCTCTGTTCCTTTAGCAGCTCCCTTGAGTCTTAAGCAGATGACAGCTAGTGGTTTCCTCCCACACCTGCAGAAAAATGCCCCATTTTATTCAACCAGCTTCAACAAACTTACCATGCTTAACGGCTCGCCTCTTAGCTGAAAAGAAATCCCCGGTGAAACTCAGAACTGAGTGTAACTCCCCAACCCTATACTACTTAAAATTAGTTGGTGTGGGTAAGAGACTACGCAAATTACTAAGGAAATATTGGGGATCCTGATTCATATCAGGAGGTTTTTGTTTCCCTTCCTCTTTTGGAAGCAGCTTTATGTACATCTTAGAGGGATTTCATAAAACTTCAATTCTATCTAGGGAAGTGAGGAAGGTCCCCACGCCAACAGCCTTGTTGCAGTGTGGGGAAAGGAAGAGGCCTGAGGAAAAAGGAAAATACTTCTACAAATGAAGAACTGGAACTGTCTGTAAGAACTGTAAAGTACAGAAGCTTGGCACAGTAAAATCAGAGAATATTTCTGCTTTCAAAATGGGAAGTTATTACAGTCTGCAATCAGAAAGAAGATGAAAGCTGCACCAATGAAGTGCCAAACTCACACTTGAGAAACTGTAGAACTAAGTGCCTATTAAAAAGCCAGAAATCAGACAGAGAAACATGCAAGGGACAAGGTTAAGTATCATCAAAGAGAAGGATTGAAAGAAGGTCAATAACTGCTCGGACAGGAAAGGAAGATGAATAGAAAATTGTTCTGGACCACCTCAGACTCCTCCTTGGCAGAAAGGTATTGATGGGATTTGAAGTGACCAAGAAAAATGTGAAAGATGTGTCCTCCTTTCTCTCAACAAAGTGAACCAAAAAGAAAGAAAGAAAAAAAAAAAAAAAGGCAGAAAATAAAGAAAAGCCAAAGTCAAGGAAATCTCCTTCCAAGTTCATGGAATTTGCTTAGGACAAAAGGAAGGTTTTAGATCAGACACTGTAAAACAGTGTCTTTCTAAATCATCATTTCAGAAAAGAGCTCTACATATTTACATAATACAAGTCATTGTATAATGACTGGGTAAGGAATGGACCCTTCTGTGTATTTTAAACATCTAGAATCAGTTTTTACTTTTGACAGAGACATAACTCATTTATAAGCCTTTGAAAAATCCCCAGTAGGATATCCTGCTTCCCAGACAAGATCCAGAACAGCAGGTATCTTGAACACTACAATAATCTCACCAAGAAAACCAGAACAAAGACTGCACTTTAAAAAATGCTTATGAAAAGCAAGGGGAATAAAACTACTCTGGCAAGACAGGAAAGAAATCTGAAGGATCTCAGAGAAGCTTTGCTTCTGTCACAGGCTACTCATGGAAACTTTGGTAAGTCCCTTTATCCCCTTGTGCTTCAAGTTCATTATTCATATAGCAGATGTAACAAGGTCATCAAGTGTAAAAAAAAAAACAATAATAATTAAAAAAAGGCCAAACAGATACAGTTCTTGCACATCAGTGTGTCAAACCGGGACAGAGCTGGTGGGCAAAGGTGGGCTGGTGCGGTGCCCCATCTGTTACCTGCAGACAATAGGGAGTTACATCCTGTAATTTTTCCATATAACATCTCAAGCTCTATATATTGAAAGAAGAGGACTAGACAAGATCAAGGACAGTGATATTCAGCTGTCATGGTGATAAAAGAGAGATTGGCTAGATGAGCGCTTGATTCATGCAAGCATGAGGAAAGTAGGAGCCAGCAGGTGACAGGATGGCCCCAACGCTGAGCAAACTGAGCTCCTTCCAGGGTAACACGTACTAAACAGTTTGACAAAGTTTTGGGGAAGGACTGAACAGTAGGACCTGGGACAAAGTCCCATCTTCTCTGGGTTTCCTTTCCTTTCCAATAGGGATGACAGTTTTCAGAAAAGCTACAGCACATGAGAGTGACTTAGTTTTTTCCAACTAGTTCTCCATTGCAGGAGTAATTGTGATGAATTCTCAATCAGGATAAATACAACCCGTGTGATGAATTTAAGGAGGTGAAATTAGAGGTTGGTAGGAAGACAACAACTGTTGGAAAGCACCGTGAACAAATGATGGATGAGACCAAGGAAATAAATGGATAGATTGTCAAACATACAAACCGACAGCACAACGGGAAATTGATGGCAGCTGTTTCAGCCAGAGCCTGGGCCTACCACGCTGCCTTAAAGCATCATTAATTTTAGTATAAAAGCTATGTGCTACAGAGACTTTATTAGGCAGAATCACAGGTGTTTAAGAACTTGATGAAGTATTTTCTTGACACGAGTGTTCTTGTTGCACGCACAGATGCTGCGAGAGCCTCATGCGTACACCAGAGTGACCCAACTCTGAAAGCATCCAGGCCACTCTGGGAAATGGTCTGCCTGGCCAAAAATGAAAATTGCGTCTAGTCAGGTAAAATTAAAGTCCATTTACACAGGTAAAAAGGCCAATGAAGTGCCCATATCGGAAACAGTGCCTTGTGGAAGGTGTAGCAAGGAAGGCAGGAGAAGGGGTACGGGGGGCTCGTGCTTGTAGCATAACATTAGAGTCAGTGATCCAGACAGTTTAAAAAAGTAGTTCATTAATCCAGAGGAAACAAAAGTAAGTTGAGTCAGTGAAGAAGACCAAACTTTCCACAGCAAAGATGTGACCTGTACAGCAAAGCTCGAGAAGAAATGGAGTCCTGCTTGCTTAGTCAGTTATTTCTTTGGCTATTTTGGATAATATCCTAGAAGCTTTTAAAGGACATTCAACAAAAAGGTCACTTGGAAGTGTTTGCAAAGATTAGGGGAGATCAGGATGCGTTTACTGTGCACTATCTGCCACAAGCTCGATTCACTGTCATGGAGGAAGAAAGCAGCAGAATTAATCCTCACAGAGGAAATTAGGATGATATTGTGCTGGGTCACGTTCCTGGATTATAAGATTTCCACCAGTCAGTCCTGAGTTATTGCTCTGCAAATACTCAACAAGCTAATTTGATAGATACTCTGAAAAAAAAATGTACAATAGGAAATTACGTTCCTTGTGTTTCAGAATAAACATTCCATAAAAAACAAGAGGCATTTACCTTGACACCAGCAAATGCCCATACCTTTATTAACGCAGGCTGTATTTCGAAGTAGGTGTCCATCATTCTCTTGCTATTAACCCTCCTAACAAACATTTTTTTTTCCACAGTTAGCATGAATTATTCTGGTCGGGAGGACACTCAGGCTTGGTTAGATAGAGGGTTGCTCACACACCCATCTGTATCTTCAAGGTGAAGCAAGACGTGGATTAAGGTGCCCAAAGACAGAAAAAACTTTCACTTAGATGCTTTCCCCTAGACCTCCTGTTATCCCATAAAACTGTAAGCTTCAGTCAGGTGCTTTTCTACACCTTTCACCCTGAAATACGTGTTTTTCCTTAACTACTTTGCACAAATTCTTGAGAGAACACATGTGCAAGTGACATAGCCGTAATAGTTACACAGCTCAAACAGAACATCAAAACACACAGAGATTAAAGATAGAATTTGACTTTCTGCTTTCAAGGTGACCTCAGCACCTAATACAGGGTTTTCTAAGTCACTCACACAGGTAAGGGCATATTCACTTGCATGCTGTTCATGGGAACATAACCCCGTTAGGCATTCTCAGATTCCCTCACATAACACTCTTAAAAGTGATCCTTCAGTAAGGTCAACAGAAAAGCAGCATTTCCAAAAGCACCTCTCTGGAGCGTGGGAAACAGGCAAATCCTCCGAGTCCTATTACCACGTCCGATACTGCAGATTAATGGAAGCCCTCCCTCTCCTCCGGCAGGAGCACAGTGAGTTTGAGTTTGGCACACTCGATGGGATGCTTCAAACCAAAAGACAGACGTTAGGCTCATGGGAAACGTGCAGGTGTGAAAGGTGTGCATTGAGCAGGGAGCTGGTCTCCTGTTTCTGGAGAGAAACCAGAACGTATCGCTTTTGTGTAACTTTTTCACATCCTTTCTAGCGCCCTCCTTCACATTGGGTAATTCAGCCCCTCCTGGCATATCACAAGTACGGTAAATAACATTTTGTCATATCCCAATGGTCCGTGATACTCAACAACCAGGTCACGTTGCGATGGAGGATGACCTGTGGAGCCTGAGACAGGCTGAGAAGAGCCAACAATGCCAGGGCCAACCGTTCCACTTCTCACCCTGGCTATTTCCGAGATGCTCGGACGTATCTTATTAATAAATAAAACCAACTGAACAGACTGCTTTGTTCACGTCTTATGTACCACGTGAGGTGGCTCCTCAAGCAACACAGAATCAGGAAAGACCATTTAGCCTGTTACAAACAAAAGGGACAAGCAAACAAAGGTGAGGCAAACAAAATCCTCCCAGGCTGATATAGTACAGGTGCACTGCTCACAACCAGACTGTAAAGCATCCTGGGCTGGAGGCAAGAAATAACATGAAGAATAAAATGCTCCAATCTCTAATAAGCTCTGAACAGTCTCCCACAAAACAGTGACAAGGCGGCAGAAGCTGTCATGGATGTAAGAACCAAAGGGTATGTTATCCATAGATAGGCAGTCTTCCGGTTTATTTTACAGGGCTCAGCATTTTCTGTAGAAAATATTGCTTGTCTCTATAAAGCTCTTCTCCCCCTTTCCAATAAAATTCAACAGACAACATAAAGTGTTGCAGGAGCTCCCAGACAATTTTCTAGCAAGTGACAAGCAACTGTAACTTTAAAATTGGGGGGAAAAAGCATTTCTTAATGAATCCCTTGGGAAACAGAAGTGATGCAAAAATACAAAACAATGAAATCAAACATCAACAGAGAAGAACAAATAGCTTAAGAAGTAGTTAGCCCAAGTAAGGTTTGTGACTTGTGCCTTTATCGCATCCAACTTAGTCCTCTTTTCAAAAAAATTTTTATACTACTGATTTAGCTAGGAATGAGGTCTCATTGTGCAAGGCACTATGCAAAGAGAAGAGAAAAATGGCATTTGCCCCAGGGAGGTTAGACTGTATTTAGAGAAGGCAGATGGCAAACGCAGGAACAGAGGCTCAGACGGCTCGTGGAGCAGCTATGCAGCTCAGAAGTCAAACATCTCAAATATTTGCCTGGTGACCAGTGCTTCAGATTTCATTGCTTCTTCAAGTCCTAGTCCTGCCTGCAAAGTGACATACAAATGCCTGTAGGATTGCACTGGGATGTATTTTCCCTTGTATAAACCTATAGAATTTCATCCATTCTGAAAAATCATCTCATTTGACCAAAGAATTCTAAGTAGAACACGCAGATGTACAATGCATGCATGCCTAAATTTTTTTAGACAGTTAAAACCAACACCAAACTCAAGCTAAAAGCCCAGAGAAAACATAGCCTAATTTAAAATACTTGAATTAGTCACACTCATTTAACTCTGCGTATTCCTGCAGTACAAAGCAGTACTATGTTTATGGTTCAGACCGCAAACTCCTCACTTTTCAAGACGCTCATGAAATAAATCTGATTGCTTTTGATGGGGTTGTTTGCATCAGTAGGAGCTCAACAGCGTAAGAGGTTCACTCTTCCCTTTGGGTAGGGCTGGGATGTGTCACTCGTGTTTCTCTTGGTCACTTGTGCGATACCATTGCATGTATCCCAGCCAGGCACAATGCTCTCAGTTCCAATGCAACCGATTCACCGCAGAAACGTGGCCAGTTCAGTCCATAGCTCCAACCCAGCTCAGCACACATGCACTGATTTCAGTGGGGGTCCTATGTGTTTCAGTGTCCAGCTTGGACTTTTTGAGGTTTGTGAAAGAGTTAAATGTTGATTTTAGAATGTGTGTCCTTTCCACCAGAGAATTATATTTCAGCATGCCATTATGGCAAATTTTACTAATGCTTGCCTATGGGGATATCCGGGTAATGGCACCATCTGACTCTTATCATAATTTGATTCAAACTCATATTGCTTTTACATTTTATTTCTCTTTGCCATTCTGGCTTGTAACAGCCAACAGCAGGCTGAAATTTTACCTAAATGAGAGCATTTTTGCTCAACAAAAGAACATTACTCTATGCCATTTGCTTAATAGTTCACATTACTGTGGAGGGACTGTTGCATCCTTAGGCCAAGTTCCTGGCACCCAGTTTGTTAAAAGTTTCAAGGGCAACATAACTGTAGCTTCTGCACAGTAAAACCTTATTGTCTGGGCAAAATTATGACTTCTCAGCTAGACTAGAAGTCAAGAAAAAGTCTCAGTTCTGTTTATGCGTTGGCAGAGGTAAATGAATAAAGGCAAGCTATGCTATAGCCACACAGTACCCATGCTTCCCAACGGAAACAACTTTTATTAATACTGTATTCATACTGCTAGTATTACAGAAATTTAAGAAGTGGACTTTGCCATTCTTGCGTTCTGTTTTATGCAAGAGTTTTCAATATTAGTTGACCAAAAAAAAAAAAAGCTGGGGGAAAAGAAAAAAAAAAAGTGTTGACTTGCAAGGAACAGAAGAAAACTACTGAACAGAGGAGCTGAGTCTAAAGTGGATCAATGTAGTGGTGACAAGACGAACTATCAGCTTACTGGAGTGCGATCCAAACCAAATTGGAGCTGACTGCAGAAGAAGGTGGGCCTGACCCTTCGTGCTTCCTAGTTGGAAAGAGCTGTAGAGAGAAAGGAAGCTGCACTGAGGGCCAAGGCGTGATAGCACAGCTCTGAGTATCTTTGCTGTGCCAGGAGGAAGGGAAAGAAAAGCCTAGGTGACAGGCAGCCAAACCCAAATCTTAAAACACCTTCCCCCAACTCCTCCCTTCTTCCCTGCTCCCCTCAAGCAACACAAGGGGATGGGGAATGGTGGTTGTGGCCAGTTCATCACACCTTGTC
>NW_010097609.1:172579-173234 GCF_000699245.1 Pterocles gutturalis
CCTGCTCCAGCGTGGGGTCCCACCTACAGGAGACAGTCATCGAGGAACTTTTTCAACGTGAGTCCTTCCCATGGGCTGCAGTTCTTCACTAACTGCTCCAGCGTAGGGTCCCTTCCACAGGGTGCAGTCCTTCAGACACAGACTGCTCCAGCATGGGTCCCCTGTGGGGTCACAAGACCTGCCAGCAAATCTGCTCCAAGGTGGGCTTCCCACAGGGTCAAAGCCTCCTTCAGGCATCCACCCCCTCCAGCATGGGGTCCTCCCCGGGCTGCAGGCAGCTGTTTACTCCACCATGGACCTCCCATGGCTGCAGGGCACAGCTGACCTGCCAGCAAATCTGCTCCAAGGTGGGCTTCCCACAGGGTCAAAGCCTCCTTCAGGCATCCACCCCCTCCAGCATGGGGTCCTCCCCGGGCTGCAGGCAGCTGTTTACTCCACCATGGACCTCCCATGGCTGCAGGGCACAGCTGTCTCACCAGGGTCTGCACCACGGGCTGCAGGGGAATCTCTGCCCCGGCGCCTGGAGCACCTCCTGCCCTCCTTCTGCACTGACCTTGGTGTCTGCAGGGTTTTTCCTCTCACATATTCTCACTCTTCTCCTCCAGCTGCTGCTGAGCAGCAGGTATCTTTTTTTCTCCCTTCTTACATACATTAT
>NW_010097609.1:173256-228143 GCF_000699245.1 Pterocles gutturalis
GGCTTTGGCAAGCGACGGGTCTGTCTTGGAGCCAGCTGGCGTTGACTCTGTCAGACATGGGGGAAGCTTCTGGCAGCTTCTCACAGAAGCCACCCCTGTAACTCCCAACTACCAAAACCTTGCCACACAAACCCAACAGAGTGACAGAATGTATCTTAAGTGACAAGTGTTCTGCCTCACAAATAAATTTCAAAACTACTTATTTGTGGCCAAACTGTATAGATCAAATTTCTCTCTCTCTTCCATTTGTAAATGTCACAACTTCCAGTCATTTGGCATTATTTCATTGTTGTTTCCTGTGATTCTTTTCAGTTTACCTATTTACTACTTCTAATGTGAGAATACTGCAATCTGTATTTCTAATTGCTACAACAAAGTGTCAAGTGCAAGCGTCCACCTTTATTAACCCAGAAAACTCATGAAAATGTTATCCACAACTAAGTTTATATTTGCCTTCTTAAAATCAGAGTTTGCCAGTAAGCTGCTACGCTCACTTGTGTGGATTAGAGCACGTTCTGCAAAACGCTTCATGCACCAAGGAAAACATCCCTGATCCATGCCCAGGAACCAGGGTCATTACAAGCAACAGCTGGAAATACCTGCACTGCACCAAGCTCAAGTGCCTGCGAGGGGGCGTGTGACATGAATGCTCATATGTTCAGACTGCCGTAATTACAGGAGGAGTGGTTGTAGACCATCTTTTCATCTGAAGAGTATTCTGCATTTGACCAGTGAAACATACTGGTTAGGAAGATACTACACAGAGGTTGTATGTGCTAATAGTGCAAAATATTTTAACAAAAAAAAAAAAAAAAAGCCAAACTGGAGTCTGAATTTCAAAGCATAAAAAAGGACCAGCATGAGAAAGGACTAAAAACAATCTGGAGTTTAAAATGACATAACCAGATGCATACAAAAAATGAAAAATTGATTCTTTCTGCATTTCCAGCTTCCTTTCTCATATCATATTTTTTCCTCTGAGATGGCTCAAAGGACATATTTAACAGAATTTGATAAATATCTTGAATAACATGAGAAAGACATTAGTTATTGTCAACCTGTGATTAGGGTTGATATTGATCTAGAAAGCTAGATATTATTATTTTTAGACTACTATAAAGTACTCCAGTGGCTTATGCTGAAATTATTTCAGAAACTGTTTTTATTAATACACATCTGTCTGTACTTCTAAGCAGGTGGTAGAAGTTTGATCTTCAGCTTTAAAATCCTCAGTCCCCTAGTTGCTAGGAAACCAACAAATCTAATTCCTGTGTCTCTCATAACACAAAAATGTAACTATATACTGATTCTTTCAGAGAAACTCACCCTATGTATTTTTCAACTCCCCCTTTTGTCAGTGATTTGAAGCTTTCTTTTGATTCATTTAGGCTAAAGACAAGGCACATCAGTTAGAAAGATATTGGTAAATATGTTAACAGAAAAAAAAAGATGGAACCTTCTTTTATCAGAATTTTTCATTTATCTCATTTCTGGAATAAGAAATGACTGAGCAGCAAGTTATGAGGTCTTGAAACTAACTTCTAATATGGATTCATAAATTTGTCTTTAATATTTCATTACCATGGTTGTTGATCATTTCTGGTTCAGAAGATGTCTTTGTAGACCATCAATCTAGTGTCTTTATGAGAACTATTACTCATAAACATATGTAAAAGGTCTGTGCTTTCATTATAGCATAACCAGTTAACCATCTATCTACGTATGCCCATCTGACCTTGCAATTACTGGCTTATCTATATGATGCATTGCAATGAAGCTATTAATTCTACTTCCTTAGACTGTTATTCTTTGTCTTGGCAGGTCTACCAGGAAGAATAACACATATGCCATTAATAACAATTATCAGTGACACGACAGGAGCCTGAATAACGCTTTAGTCAAAAAGTGGTATTTGGTCTGTGGACATAAGCAATTATAAATACCTTGAATTCTGGGAAACTCATTTCTTAATTGTTTCAAAGAAGTGTTGCTATATGAAAGAAACACTGATAGCATACATTTTTATAAGAGAAAGAAAAAGTAAACAATATCTAAATATAATATCAATATCCTCTCCACTAATTATCTCGTATTTTCTCAATGTATGTCAATAAAAAACAGGCAGAGTGGTGAGGAAGAAGTTAGGACATCAGTTTGTTCCCTCCTTCTAGAGTCCACAAAACTCCCAAAGTCATCATTTGCTGCTTTTCTGGGGACAGCAGAGCCACCACGCCGGAGGATGCCAGCTGAACACCCTGTCCAACAAGGCTTGGCGACAGCAGCCGAGCCAAGGGCAAACACCCAGATGCACCATGTGTCCTCACTACTTCTTCCCCTGGCTCCAGCAGCACCCCAGAGGAAGGCAATGTCCTTTCTTACAAAAAATGAGAAACCTCAACTTGCACAAGCTGCTCTTCTTCCACAGTTTCAGAGCCTGGTAGCAGCCAGGCACGTTAATGCCACAGGCAACGTGGCAGGGCTGAAGGGAAGGCTCCCAGACCTTGATGATATGCCATACAAGAGCTTCTGCAGTTACTTATAACAGAATTGTTTTTCTCTTTGCCTTTAACAAAATAAATATGAAATGACATACAATAAACTGCATCAAAATGTTTAGATTGCAAAGCACACACTTAAGCTTAGGAAATGGCAGACTTTTGCACTGCCACGCAGTATTTACTCTGCCCTTTCAGGATTATGACATGTTTTTCAAATTCCATGATCTGAACCACTTTTCCAAACACTGGCCTTTGAGCAAGATAAGAGCTCAGTATTGGAAGATAAGTGTTGGAAAAAATCCAGCATACATAGAATTAAGATTGCACAGAGAACTATAAATTTAGATTTTCAGTTTTCTAATTCTTGACCTTGCAACAGAGAGTCGTATCTTTAATGTAGGACTCTAGTGAATACATCTGCATACACACTAAGGGTATTATACACATATCTCAAATACACAGACAAATCCATTTTCTCTATTGAAAATGTTTCTATTAGGGAATAATTTTTTAAATCTTCTGCCTACATAAGTAATCCTAACAGAAGGATCCTACTGCAAAGATGTAACTATGCCCTAAAAGCTCACTGTGTACTTTTAAACCGAAAACCTCCGTCACTAACAAAGCATCAGTTACTCACAAAATAACATCTTTCCTGCATGCCCTGCAGTTGCCTACTATGGTTCTTATACACACCCCCAAGAAAGCTCTAGAGAGAGTAGCAGAGCAGAGCTCTCTCGTAAATGGAGATGGAAAAGGCTAAGATTGTTTACCTTAAGAAAAAGACAACTAAGGGAGGACATGATGAAAGGAATGTAAAACAAATATGGAACCGGGGGCTTGCAATCTAAGATGAGAACAAAAAGCTGAGTGCTTTCTTCTCCTCTGAAAAAAAAAGCTAATTGTCAGAGACACCCTCAGCGTCACAAGCAGCACATTCTCCAGCACCATCTCTAATATCTGAGAGAATAAGATAAACAGTTTCCTCTCCAAAACACAATAGAATATTACAGCATGTATTCACCTTCCTTGCACGCCTTCCATTAGCTCTAGGTCTCCATCACTGCCATCTGAATGGGCAGTACAAAGAAAGCCACATCTGAACCAAAAACAGGATGAACAAAAATGTCCAGAGGACAGCAGGCTCAGCCTGGTTCACTGCGGCTGAAGATAACCTGCCCGAAGCGACAACGTGAGCAGGGCTCAGCAGAAGTGTACCAGCCCTCAGTCACTGCTCTCTGTGCTGTATCCCTGCAAGAGCAAATGAAGCCTGGGTTAGTGTGGTTTTGGTTATCTAAGCTCATCATTTGAGCTAGGTTTTCAAAGCCACTTAGCACACAACTGAAACAAGAAGCTTGCAGCAAAACCATAGAAGTAGTACTGGCCAGTCAAAAGTAAAAAGGAGAACTCAGATTATGCAATCAAGCTTTGATTTGTTAAATTATTACCATAATTGAAATACAGCGAAGGAATAAAATACTGAATTAAACTTCTGACACCTTCCATTAAGCCACCTCCACCCTCTACTCTAATCATCTGATGTTGCTATTTCCCAAAGAATTTGATTAGAAATAAATTGAAGATTATGGTTTGGAAGGATACTAATTGCTAAAGTAGCTGGAATGATCTAAATTAAAAATGAAGCAAAACACATATGGAGGGTGGGAAGAACAGATGCAGCAAGAAAGAGAGGAAAAGAGAAAGACAGAAGGCCACCATTCTTACAGCTAGCGGGAATGTGGAGAGCACAGCCTGCAAGAGAATTACTGACAAATCACTGGAGCAAATGCAGCTTACTAGACTCCACTGTGAATATACAGCACGTAAACCATCTACAGGTTGACTTCAGAAAATAAATAAAATCTAGGAAGAGAGTTGGGCTCATACACAGTTTCTTTGTGTTTTCTTATCATTATTAAAGCCTAGTCTCTAAAGAAAAGGTGCAAAAAATTGCTTATTTAATTGCCATATTAGTATAGGTTTCCTATCAATATTAAAAAAGCGAGTATAACGTTCCAAAATCACCAGCTTCCACTCTTCCTATTCTGCAAAATTCACAAGGCAGAAAAAAACTGTAACGACACTATCACTGCTCCTATCTGTACTTCCTTAGGTTGGAGTAGGGTGTCCAGGCCTTTAGGAACGAGCATCTTCAAACTACATAAACAGTTTGTCTTAAAACAAGCCTAGCTGTAACTATGCACTTCATTCAGGCTCCGAGCCTGAATTTAAGCTCTGAACATAAAGTAAAACTACTGCAGTTGCCTCCACAGCTGGTTTTTTCCCCCCCTCTATCCACGGACAACACTTGGAGGCTAAAATAGAAAAGTACAACAAATGAGGCTCAATAACCTGTACTTCTGCATAAAGATGTTGTAACAGGACAACAGGACCATTCAGGGTATTTGTGACATGCCAGCACTGTAACTCAAGACTTCAGTTGCCCTGTTTCCAGAGGGCTAAAATTCTTACCAAAAAAAAAAAAAAAAAGAAGTCCAGCATAAAGTGCCAGTCCCTGTTCAGTAGGAAGGAGTGGTACCAGGTCTGCAGATCACAGCAGTACAACAGACAGAGGATCTCTTGGTCCAAGCTGACATAACTCCCCTCATTGCAAATCAATTTTGCAGATTTATTCCAGCTAAGGACCTCTCCCAAATGCAAAAGAAAATTAATACTGTGCTATAAGCTTAAAGAATATACATTGACATGGGTGCTTTTGCAGCACATCCTGATTGAGGAGAATGCCTTTGCAGCTCCTCCATTCCTCGGTGCTCTCACTGAAATTAATCAATTTCATTCATTTCAGATAACGACTACTTCCACCATCACCTCTTCTGAGAGGAGACAGAGGAAGGGAAGAGAAAAATAAGTAGAAGAGTAAAGTAAGAAGATCTTGAATCTTGAACTCTGAGTTTAACAGGTAGCTTAATCTCCTTCTAAAATAATAGCTCCTTTGGCACTGTTTGAGGACACAGAGGGCAAGAGAATTAATTTGGAAGCTCTCTTGTACATTTCATACATGAACAAAAAGGCTAGTATTTACCTTACAGAGGAGTACTTTGTGTAGAAATAATCCTTTTTTCCTCCAGTACTTTATTTTGTGCCATTACTTATTTTATTCGCAAACCTGTGCTCTAGCTTAATTATGCAAAATAGAGAAAAGCAGCCTAAGCTCATAGGTTTATTATAACAGAAACCATATATAGTTCACCTCAGAGAGAATGACTGTTAGAAGTTCAAGATTAAATACACATTTTCCTTTTCATATTGTACAATACAGAATTTTTTTTTGTATTTTGTATTTCAGACCTGTAGCCATAAAGAAAGGGGTAGCTCTAACCAACGGCGTTAGAAAACATGTTTCATATCCCTAGTTCTGTCAATAACGACAAACAACTCATCTTCCCTCAATAAAAGTATCTTTTATAAGAGCACTTCCTTTTACAATTTCTAGCATAGAAACTGTAAGAAAGGAACACGCAAGATTAGATGAGAGCAACTTGACCTAATATTGAAAAACAGATTACTGCTCTCCTATATTATAGAGGTTATAAAATCAGAGATTTCTACATGCAACAGCTCACAAATATTAGTAATGATTTCCTGCAGTAGAAATTGGGAAGACAATAAGACGTCCCCTTTAGTCTGAAATAATGCAAGAACGCTAGATTTTTTTTCTCTCTCAAAATGCAAAGGAGACTTACAAGGTACCTACTGTGCCTCAGCAATAATTTGAGAAAAAAATAAAAAGATAACTTGCTACCTGAACACACATATACTTTTCCATCATACTTAATAATGATAGTTTTATTATGGCCCACGTAGCAGCTAATCAATAGGCTTTGATACTTGTGCAGTCAACAAGAGTTCCTGTGTGCTTGCTATTACAACTTGTAGCTGTTCAGGTTAATACATTTCCTACCCATGGCTCAAAGTCAGCAGAGAAACATGTTTACACTCCATACATCACTCTTGACGTATGTTCAGATTCAGGCTGAACACTCCAGAACACAGAGAAGGGCAGAAGAGAAGAGGAGGGAGAAAAAGAAAAGTTAGGGTGAATAGGAGGTGAGATTTAGAGGTAAGAATTGCAATTCTACTCCTTCTGGACCATTTTTTTTCTGAGTTAGCTCAGAGCCGCTATTCCATACTTCCTCAGAAGAAACAAACCATAAAATAATCCTGCTTCTCTCCTAAGAAGTCCTGCATGTGACCTTATAAGATGTGTCCCAAAGCCATCAAGACAGAAGCAAGATACCCATGAACTTCCCTTGGCCACATCCCTCATTTAGCTGCTGCAGACTCATAAGACTCCCACTCAAGTTTTCATGACATATTTCATGCAGTCATCAATTCCTGGTCATCTCACCAATAAGTCACTAAGAGCAAAAGGTTGCAGCTGTTAAGTCCAGAAACCAGTTTAAAAAAAATAAAAAAAAAATGGGGTTGAGGTTCTTCACAAGACATTGTGGCTGGACTTCTTGGTCAAAGCACATACAAATGCTTGATTTCTCTTTTTAACTTCTTCAAATTTGTGATACTGCACCTAGGACATTTAGGATCTACTTCACAAATGTACTAAGGAATAATAGGTGACCATGACCTTCACTTGCAAGAGTTTTGAAGTCCTCAAAGACTAGACCCTGTAAACCTTACAGGGCATTCCAAAATCAAAGCTTTCCATCTAAGTGTCTACACTGAAGCCAGTAACTTCAGTATCTTTAGTCTTCACATTCCTTGGCTTTCCTCTCCTTTCTCCAGAAGATGTGATGCTGCTGACCCAATCGTTATCAGAAAGGTAGGTAGATACAATAGGACAAAATGCACTGTACAGTGTAATATACGCATTTATAAGCAGGGTTCCTGTTGGTTTGTGGCTTGCTATCTTGTGGCTTAGGGTTTTCCAGCACAGTGGAGGTTACAAAAATGGCAGCAGTAGTGACTTACGCTCAAGGTTGGAAAACGCATGCATAAGACATGATGCTCTGGTGGGTTTTTAAAAACATTTTTTGTCTTTCACATTACAAGTTACATCTTAGGAACAGGGACTTTCATGAAGCTCTTTCAAACTGTTAAGGACTATGAAAGAAAGTTTGTTATCCTTCATGCTTGCTGGTCCTTTCAGCCCCTGTAAAACACAAAATTTTGTCTTTCCTTTATTTTCTACAAGAGGGTACTGATTTTTTCCCCGTATTTTCTTTCACTTTTTTTCACTCATCTGCAACTATCTTCCACTTTAACTTTCTTTTAAATACTACAGTAGATATTAATTCTCAACTTCAGACATTGTGTTTTCAATTTCTTGCCTTTTTGGTCTCTCTTGCCTACTCCGTCTAGTCTTTTATTCTTAACTCTTTCATCCTATATGCCAATTTATCTACTTTTATATTTTTTCTTACGAGATGCTCTTCACAGTACCCGTAATTTACTCACTACTCTATGCTTTTGTGAGCTTTCTGCCTAAAGAAACACCCACCATCTTTCTTGCCCTCTCATTTCCTGCACTGCTTTTTTTTACCTGGCCATCTTACTACCTGACCTCTCCATTTTCCATCCTCACCTCTTCCAATTTATGGGCTTACAATTAGCTTTTAGCTATTTTTTACACAGTTCCCAAAAGCACTTAACTCTAATCTTGTTTACTCCTCCTGCCTGTTATTTCATCACTCCTTTTGCATTATCCAAAATGATTATTCAACTGAGCACCTCCTACAATTTCAGCATGTTTTGCATCTCTGGGTAGATATTTCCACGATATTGGTGTTGCTGAAAGAAATGTATTACATCAAACATCTCCAAGCAGCTCCTGAAGTCCATGAGTAATTCAGAAGCGGACACCTGGGGAGAAGCCAGTGCAAGACAAACACCTATCACACCAGGTCACCTACTACTCCAGCAGCCAGGGCAAAATCAGACTCTTTTTTATCCCTCTGGCAAGGCACTTTACTGACCAACTATTAGTCCACAGTCACTGTCCCCCCCCTTTTTTTTTTTCTTTTTTTTCTTTTTTTTTTTTTTTTTCCTCCTTGCCCTCAAGTTTTCCAGACTGGAAATATCCAAAGCTTTTTTCTTACTTAGCAAGACATCTCTGGTTTTCAGCAGGGTGGGTATGGGAATACAAATCAATTGAGACATATTTTGCTTTAGTTTTACCACTCAGTTAAGCACAAACTAGTCTTCATGTAAGTAATGAATGACACAGCAGGCTTTTTACACACCAGGGAAATTTCCTGTGCTCTAAAGACTTTTTTCTACTCTGCAGAGAATGAGAACAAGACCAGCAATCTTTCTGGCTGACAAGGAAAGGGTTGCTGTGAAGGAAGTTTCACCTCCTCCTCCGCCAGCAGCGGAAGGACAGGGTTTTCTGTGCCTGCCAATGCTGTGGGAAATTTCACACGGGATGCACTGGAATGGGCACAGAAACATGGAGCCTTGACATTTCTGATTGTACCTCCCATGGCTGCACCACTGGGGAGAGGTGGATACATGTCTGAATCCACAGGGTGATAACATCAGGAATCTTATTTCTCCAAGTTCGTTTCAGAGGGACACACAAAACCCAATATTTCCACTGGATGGACACACACACACACACACACACTATCGACTGTAAATCACCTGTGTTAAGTCAGGAAACACACAATCAATCGCAGGAAAAGCAAATACTACACTTGAAGTTGCCTTGATATTGACTTCAGCTTTACTGGAATTCAGACTATGTCAGTCTGAGAGTTACTTTTACCTCCTTTAGAGTGACTGTTGCAATACAAGATTGGTGCCATTTTCCTTACAGCAACCAGCTTAACAGCTGTGCGGGAGGTGCTGTGCATAACCCACGGCACTGCTAAAAAACAAAGATAAGGATAATGGGAAAAGTGATGATATCTGATCCTTTCCAGGGTAAACAGTATCTGAAAGGAACCAGAGAGCTCAAAAAAGGGTGATCTCTACTATGGCATGTGACAAGGTGCCTCCAGGACCGCTCTCACTTTTGGAAACCTGCAGGACACATAAGGAGTCCTGGCTCTCCAGTGTGGGATCCCAAGGTGTGTTCAGTTTTACACAGGCTGGAAGATAAAACATAGGCACCAGATGTACTCCTGAGGGCATCATACATGTCCTCTCCATCATCCTTGCTAAGTGATGTGCCACATATATGTGAGGTCTCAGGCAATAAGCAGGGGGATGGCAAGAATGATATACCACATCTGCTGCAGATGCATGGAGAGCCTAACATCCACCAACAAGATTACGTTTCAGGATTAAAGCAGAAGCATTCACCAGGAAAAAAAAAAAAACCAGAAAAAAAAGAAAAAAAAACAGAAAAAAAAGAAAAAAAAAACACACACACTTGCTAAATGGTAAGAGAGAGGGTTTCTTTTCTGCAACACAGTATAGGGAGAAAACATGGAAATCAGGTACATTTGCACTGCATTACCTCACTACCTTAAGTCCTGGCCCAGCACCAAAAATAAATATTAGATTTTATTATCTTTTTAATTTTACACTTCCTGTTTGATCCATTTAATGGGATTTCACCCAGTGATTCCTACATCTCTGGAGGAGGTCAGAGTAGATGATCACGGTGATGCCTTCTGGCCTGCAAATCTAGGAAATCACTGGGCCATTGTAGCCTCTCCAAAATATGCAATTAAGAAGTACTTATAACACCAGCAGCTGTCTGAGATTCAAAAAGCCTCACAGGCTTTTCTGGCTCAAGGAACCAGAGGAGCAGGGGGAAAAAACAAAACAAAACAACTGTTAAAACTTCCATAGTTTCCCAAAACTTCTAGCAGTACAGGTACAAGCTCCATATTTGAGATGACAAGATGATACCCAGACCACCACCTCCTGCATTCCTCGCATCATCAATCCCAAAAAAAAAAAAAATCATTGACTCATTTGAACAACTTCTAAGCTGAAAGGCTTGCCAAAAAGCTAATTTTGAAGAGGAATGTTTATGCATGTTAGAAGCAGAAATTGGGTTGGATTAATTGGTGGTGGTGGGAGGTATAAAATGATATTTTTCAGGGCCGGCTGCTGTTGCTGTATGGCTGAGAGGCTCAGCTGCTGCCTATCGCATGCCTGCTGGCATACAGGGAGGCGACTGGAGCCCCATTAGCAGTGGGATATATCCAGCCCTGGATTCAGAAACCCAGAGGGCTGTATGCCCTGAGGAAAGAGAAGGATGAACAAGAATGGGAATGAGTTCATTCTTCTCAGAGAAGTTAAGTGCACAGTCCGTGCATATTGGCCCATTACCTGGTTGAAGGAGTTTTTACCAGTTTCCGAAGAGGGGAATATAGACAGATGCTGAATTAGAGACACAGGCTGGGTGGCATTTCTCAGGTCAGAGCCATAAGAAAACTTTTCAGACACTTGGATCTGACAAAGTTATCACCACCTTACCAAAAACACATAAACCAGATTTATCGTAGAGCTATTCTGACTCCCACTCTTCCCTGTCCCTCCCAAAGACCACCTTATGTTTCACCACCTCAACTATTTTCTAACAAATTGAGGAAACAGCTTTCTAAAAGACCAGTAAGTCTAGTAGCAAAGATGGTTATAAAACTTAAATTGTTTAAATTTGCAAAGGTTAAAGGAGTAAAGGTTGTTGAAGAATACTCAGTCACTCAAGCCTGAGCCATCAGTGAGGTTACCAGCAGAGCAGTTTTCCACCCTAGAAACCCCACGCAGCTATTCTGCAGCCTCCCAGCGTTCGATCATCACGTCAAAACAAGTTGTAAAAGCTGGATAACACTTTCACTGTTGTGCTGCACTTTTCTCCAGTATGTAAATATTTCTCTGTTTTAAAAGGGAAATGTTGTCACCCAAAGTGTTTGTTTTCCCACTGTTTTGTAGAGGTAACAGAGAGTATTCCAATATCCCCCTCACGCGCCGACAGGAGCAGCTGCCTCTTGCTGACCCTGCAGAGCACCAGGGTTAGAACCAGAGAATCATTAAGGTTGGAAAAGACCTCAAGGATCATCAAGTCCAACCCAACAACCTAACTCACTAACCCATGTCCCTAAGCACCACATCTACACGTTTCTTGAACCCCTCCAGGGATGGTGACTCCACCATAATAACAACTCAGTTTACTTTGCAAGCGAGATTTTATGTTATATGCTACATGCAACTTTTAACATGTTAGAAGGTCAAGAAGAGGCTGCTCAGAGCAGGGAACTCTGCGGCACAGCTCGCAGCCCTTCAGAGGGGAGAGAGCTGTGTCCCAGGCAGCAGGGCAGGGGCAGCATGGCCTTGAGAGGAGTTATTGGGAGCTCTGGTAATGAATGCAGGGAGAAGGGAAAGACAAAAGCATAAGGAATAGGAACACAGCTCTCGAAAAGGGAAAGGAGCAGCAGAAGTGCAGGACAGAAAAAAACTGACTGGCAAAGAGGTCTGGAGACGTAAAGTACTTAGGAGGAAGGCTGTCAGTGCAGGTTTTCAGAGGAAATAGAAGTGCCAGGAGGAAATGGAGGATCTGTGTGGAGAAACAGAATGAACTTTTTATTAGCAACTACTTTCCATCCCCAATAGAAAAAAAAATAGAAAAAAATGAAACTGTCTATACAAAAGCAAATACAAGTTGAAAAGGGAGTTATGCTTTAATAAAAATGTACTGGGTAATTTCTGGTTTTGCAAAAGGAAACTGTGACTGAATACACACAGCTCCTTTTCATTAGGATCGTACATTTTAAAGGTGACCAAATAAAAGGCCATCTCACTTGTCCATGCCAACATTTACCGGTAATGCATTTGTATAGTCCAGGCACCAGCACCTTCAATTATTCTTAGTGGTGTCCATTGTTTTTAAAATAAAGTTTTTATACAGTTTATTCTTACAAACGACAGTTTCACAAATCTCTAGGCGTGGAAGCATGCACACTAAGTACCACACATTAAATAGCTCTCTTTATACCTCTCTATTATAGATGTTCAGTAGGTGGAGGCTTAAGAACACACACCGTTTAAATACAGGGTAAAAACACCTTACCAGAGGCAGCACCACAAAGAAAGAACCTGCACTATTTACCATATGTTAAAATCAGTAATACATTAAAAGCCATCAAGAAGGAATTACACGCAGCCCACATTGTTTTCAATGTGGTTTTTTATTTTCTCTTTTCTACCGTCTTGATCCATATAAATGATGGACCAACTATAGAGTGAAAATGGTTTCTTGGGAGACATGGGTATAATGCCCATTATGTGCTGCTGATTCCCAGTGTGTAAGGGATGGTGTTATGCAGGAAATTGCTGCAATGTTAAATTTCACTGCAATCCATTTGCTGTGAATTGATGCAGCCAAATAAAATGAAAAAGTTTATTACAAGTCGGTTCATAAGAAGAACTAATCAGAAACCACCCGTCACTCAATTACACACACTGGAGTTTAGGTTTAGTCTTAGACACTTGCATCTGAGCTGTCACCAACTGGGGGCAGAAATTTTGCTTCCCATCTCCCCACCTAGGAGCCATTTTTAATACCATTTGAATGATGTCTGTAAAAGATAAATGAAACCAATCCCTTGAAAAACTTAAATTTAGACTCTCCGACAAACAGGGATTACTTTTTTCTCGTGGACTACTTACTGCTCTTGCACTTGATCACAGAGTCAGACACAGAGCTCCTCTTATTCTTAAAGTCCATCTACCCGAGATCAGGACCTGCCTCTTCAGACCCAAATGCTTTGAAAAAGATATTGACAGGCATTGAATCAAATTCCTGCTTTTGAAAATTATGCACTCAACGCATTTGCTTCCCTCCATCATGGAGGAATATTACTGGGAAAATTGCACACATGATGTTTTTCAGGTTTTTAAAATAAGTTTAGTCTTCATTTTAACAGGTTGGACTCAACTCTTAACTTGCTGTTTGCAGATTTCCTCCTTTAATATACCACTAAAAATGATTGTACAATCAGGCCACTTAGTTATATGACCATTTGTTTACATGGCATGTTTTAATGAATCATTAATATATTTTGTGGGTACTTTAAGTAATCCACCCTTTACCTTAGTACTTCACAATACACCCCAGGCTTAATGGCCCATTAAATTCTTGTGGCTTAATTGGTGCACTTTTGCTGTTTTGATACTATTTTCAGGAATTTTGTTTTTGTTTTCAGCAAGGAAGGACAGCACTAAATTGAAAATGAGCTCAAAAGGCCATCTATTAAATGTAAATGTGGATGTTCTCCTTATGATTTTTTCTAATCCTCCCAGTGTTCAAGATTATGGCACATTTAGATTTAAATTACCAGATTGGTTGATCACAGCAGGAAACAGAGTAAGCACATTATTTCTGTTTTGACAGAACAATAGAAGATTTTTATATATCTCATTAAGCAGAACTACTTAAAGAAAAAAAAAATTCTCACTGTGTAGCACCATCCTTTACTCATGAACATCCTGTTGAAAATCCAATTAGCATTTTCAGAAGTCCTGCAGTTAAACTCCATTGCCACAGCAGACATCATAAGTAAGAAATGAAGCTCCAATATTTAAATTTTTCTATGATCAGCCTTTGCAGTGCCAAAATTTTATCATAAATTATACTTTAAATTAGGATTTTTTTTCTTATCTGTTTTTTTTTTTTTTTAATTCATGCAGAGAAAATGGAAGCAAGCATATAAACTTCACAACAACTCTGAAAGCATTAGCCTGTTTGTAAAGAGGAGCTGGTCAGAAAAATGCTGATGAGTGGACTTTTCCCTAAAGAGCAATGTTTGATTCTTACTGGTTGCAATAATACATTGTGAGACAGTATTTGTTTTTTTCATAGGGAGCAGATAACTGGGAGCCTATCAATTTCTGATCATTTTAGCGTTATAACTCATCAGTGTATAAATATAAATCCCAAATAGATCAGTTGCTCCTCGACAGTAGAAGCTACACAAGCATTATTTCTCTGCTAATTTCTGTTAGGGAGTTCATTTCGCACATATTTTAAACAAATTTTCACATATTTTTGCACAAGAGCAAACACACTGACTGGTCACATAAGACACATTTCATTCCATGAACAATAAATAGATCAAAGCAAATGGGAAGTAATTTGGAGGTGGTCAGCTGTACATCTGTTGTATCCAGACACAATAAAAATTCCAGCAACTCTAAAATGGAATTCTTTCCAAAATTCTGCTGCTGTTGTTTTGCTATACATTAAGGTAATGCTGTTTGCTTCCACTCAGATTTCAGAAACAGCGGAAAGTGTGTTTCAGAAAATGTTTATTGCAACAGAGAACCTCTCCCTAGAGAAAACTGTCTCATAAGGAGGTGCAGCAAGCAGACAGTTTGGGTGCCATGGCATTTTAATTTAGCCTAATGTGGGGTAAAGGTCCTTAAAACTACATAATGAAATGCTATGTAAATTGCTAAGGCAGAGGCAAAGAACGACCACACAGGCAACTGAAGATATTTGAAATGCAGGGACACAAGGGCACAGACCGTGATTTGTGTTTGGTTTCCTCTCATTTTTTCTTCTCCTCACTAGTTCCCATGGAGAAAACAAGAAAAATCAAACTACAGTCTAATGATGAAGACACTATCTTAGGCTCAGACCTAATTCTCTCTGTTGATACAGACTGCCTCTGTGATCCTGGACAAGTCATACAGCCCCGCTGTCCTCCATGCCAAAAAATTGGTTATTGCAGTTTCTTCCTCACAGATGTCAGATGCTCCGGAACTCTGGGGATACGGACCATAACGGTAGCATAACATGGCAGGCAGTCTTAGTTCGTTATCTGCTTTCACCTTCGAATGCTTTCAAAGGCGATACCTTCTTCTGACTGAAATCTGGCACAGAGTCGAAGTATAAATTAGGAGACCATTTCTAAAACACAGACAAATTATGTTTCCAGCTGACTGTGTAGAGCTGGGACAAACTACTGCCAGTAATACAATACAAAACTAATAAAGGCGACTTGTCCCTAAATAACAATGTGCAGCTAGGAGAATATTGTATGAAGTCTGCATTTACTGGAAAAAAAAAAAAAAAAAAAAGCCTACAAGCACAATTATTTTGGCCATGACATCCACCAAACCACAGAAGCATTACAGAATTTCGGTCACCTTGTGCACAGCAAGGAATGCAGCACAGCAGAGGGGATTGCTGGAGAAAACAGCTGGTTTTGATGGGCAACATCATGCTGTGTGCATTTGGGGATGAGAGGGGAAGTAGTTTGAACTATCTCTAGCCCAATCCAGTGGGCAGGGTACATGCTCCAGCAGTACATCTCCCAGTCCAACCGTATCACAAAACAATGCAGCCTCTTTGCTCTCCAAGACTGTTCTGTGAAGCAAATCAAAGCATGCAGTGACTGGCAATTACTGGGAGACACATTTCAGAAGCCAGCTGCTGCTCTGAACTACAACTTTAATGTAGATGCATCTTTGTAACACATGAAAATACTTTCACTGTGGCGAAAGCCAGCCTGGGAACTTCAGTGTAACTAGTGGCATCTTAGAATTATCCCAACATACTGCGAGACAATATGAACAGCTTCCAAGCAGTGTGATAAAACATTACAGTTTGAATGCCAGGAGCAGGATTGCAGGTGAGCTCTAATATGAAAAGTTAAGAAGCCTCAGGTTCCGGTAGCCCAGCTGGCACATAACAGAGAAATGAACGAACAGCACAGCATCCTCCTGCAATGGCACTGGTCATATCTTTCCAGTATCCCAGAGAACAGCAAATATGGGTTTTATGAGGCAACTAAAATGGTAATCAAATGATAGTTCATGATCAACGGTGACTCCAACCTTAGGTAGCTTAACAGCAGGCTTTATACCACTCCGAGCAAAATGGAGAGCGAAGGATAAAGTAGAGCCAGAGTGCAGCAGGGATCAAAGACCAGAATTGGGGTTTCTAACACCTGTGGTTCTGAAAGCCCGGAAAGCTTAGGCTCAGAGCCATTCAGGTAGTCCATCAACCCAGAAAATGCCTCACCAAGGTCAGCTGTGATGAAAATATACACTTGTGTCATAACAAAGTTAATTAACATCCCTTCAGCCTTGCCCTTCCTCTTGTTTCACCCATGTCACTGCCAGCAGCCACAGCAGGGTTGCTACAGTCGCGCCTGCTGCACAGCAGCCCCTTCCCTTGGGCGCATGAGTGGCCTCGGGAAACACTGTACCTGCTACACTCCCTCCTGGTACCTGCTTTGAAAAATTAACCCGCACTCCCTGCTGAATGCCACGGCTGTGATCAGCTACTGCACCAATGTGGACTTGTCTCCATCTTGTACAACCGAGCACAGAAGCCAGCACCACAGAAGAACAGTATGTATTTTACCTAGTGGGCATATAGCATGCACCTTCCAGAATTCAGACCGTATTTATAAAATAAAAATAAAAACAAAAACAAAACAAAACAACCCACCACACTTTGTTAAACAGCTTCAGCTAATGAAGTGCACACAGAATACTAAATTAAAGGCACTGGACCTAAAATATTCTGGTTTCCTCTGCCCTCCTGTTTCCAATTAATATGCTGAAAAATAAAGAAAGGATAACAGTCTGAGTCTATGACACAAATTAAAATTATATATACAAAGCCAAAGAGGAAACAACATACACATTGGGCTCAGCAATTATATTCAACAGGCAGATGAAAAATTGATACAGCGAGAAAAATACACTGCCACATGAGCCTTCTCCTCTCCCCAAGGATAAAACGGGACTTTGAATTGCTTCTACAACCAGCATCTATATTCACTAAGGCAGCAACAGACCAGCTAACTACCCTGTGCAACTGCAGAAGCACGGAGGTATCCACAGCTGCTCCATAGTCATCATCCCCTATATTATGTGAGCCCCATCAAACCCCCCCATACCTGGTGACCTGCCACAAATGACCTGGACTGTGGCGTGTTTTCCAGATCAATTTTTCCACTAGTGCATCCCAAATGCTTTCCCCCCTTTCTCCTATGAGAGAAGAACCGTCAACTGTAGCTGCCCAGAGCTGATTTGAAAACATAAATTCAATTTATATTTTTATCCTAGCAACTCACAAAAGTATCTCTCTGCTCCAACATACCCTGTCTGAAGGAAAATCTCCTCAGAGATATCTAGTCATTAGTTTAAGCTCAACATAGCAAGACTTCTCAAATCTTTTTTCCTTTCTTTCCTCAGTCACTGCTGACAGTACAGTGCCACTTGCTGAAATCCATAACCTGGGATAACCTTCAACTCAGACCTTCTCTCTGTCCCCAAATACAGTGTATGTGTAAATCCTGCAGGTGCTCTCTACATAACAAATTCAGATTTGGCTTTTCTTATCAGAACACACCGGGAAAGCTCTCTCCAGGCTCCCAGTGCCTTATGTCTTTATTAAAACAACAACATTTTCCAGGTTTGACAAATGCAACTCTTGCCCTGCTCACATCCATTTGCAATGCTTCTGAGAAGATCATTTCCCTACCCTGTCACTTTGACCACATCAGCCATTCTATCTGTCCTCTTCCGGCTCCTTCTTTTATGTTGCATCAAACAAAACATATCTTCATTTTCTAAGTTCTTCCTTGCCTGTCCCTGCCTTGTCATTTCTCATTCTGCACTGCGAACAGGCTGTCGCTTCTCTTCAACTAGTGACTTCAGCCTTCAGCATCCGCTTGCTACAAAAATACAAAAGCATCTTTATCCTCCCTGCCACTGTGTCCTTCATGCTAGGAAGCAACTCACTCTGAACTTCTCCAAAGTTACTTATTACAGTCCCTCAACTCTCTCCATAAAGATTTTCTTGCTGTTAGAGCTAGGGAATGACCAACTTTGGACATGTGTATGCTGAGATCTGACATGCCATCTACTGTCATCACACCACTTCTTTGTGTTCCTCTGTCTTTAGTCACCACTTTCATCTTCTCTTACACCACCACGTTGTCTGTTCAGCGCTGGGGCAGCACACAGCACACTGCCATCCTTCATAGCCCAAGGCTGGGCTTCTGGGCACTGCATGAATGCAAATAATAATGAACAAAACTGCTGCCTTTTCTCTGTACTTGGCAGTGCTGCTACTACTGAACAGCCTCATTTGGAAGCTGGGCTCCAGCTCCGCGTTGGTTGCGCAGATCAGTGTACACAGCTGAGAGCACCGTGTGTTTACTGGGGCAGTCCAGGTTCTTGTAATTTCCTTGGTGAGTACTAAGGGCTCAAAAGATTTTCAGATCATCAAGAATTGACAAGTAAAAGCTTTTATATTGGAGAAATACGAAACAGCACAGGTCCTGGGCTTCTTTTAAGAAACACATAAGCCACAAGATTTCATTTCATGTCATGAGAGTTTTGCTTTTAAAGATCAGAATTCTGTGCCAAAAGGCATTTCTTTGCCCTAGCAACCATTTCCAGGGCAACAGTCTTTCTTCTAAAGTTGAAGGTCTTTATGTCTAGCAGAATCAATTCCCCAGAAGTCTCAATTTCCCATCCTTTGCAAGTGACAGATGCTCAGGTAGTTCATTATACATACACTGTGCCATTCAGGTGAAACTTTATCATTAAAAAATGAGATGTATCCATAGTCATGCTCGTCTTGGTTATCAGTTAAGGACTGAACATGGTACATCAAGAATCAAAAAGCAGGTTTTGCATCTTGAAATAAAGACTAATACCTATGCCTGGGGAGTGGTAAAGACACTTTATAGTGTAGTGGCACCTCAAGTGTCAAAGCGAAAAGAAAAGAGGAGTTTGGGTAGACTAGAGAAAGCAGAGGGAAAGAAAAAAAATGGAAAAGTGCAAAAAAATTCCAGATATTTAAAAGGAAAATCCTTCGAGTACTTCAATTATTCTTTCCCGAGAGAACACAAAACAAAACAGAATTCTGGTTCATAAATCTATGTTAAAAATGCTTGACCTAATATACTGAGCTTTGATCTACCCCCATCAGCTTTCATCTTCACCTAACCATTGTGCGCTGGGCTGGGTGGCAGCAGCACAGGTATATCTTTCCAAAACCTACTGGACAGTAACTAATTTTAAAGATTGGTTTGCAGTTTGTAATGACATGGCTCTTGTATATGCTCTGTATAAATCAGTACAGTCTCACATGCTACACTGAACAGATCAATAAATCACAAGTTACACTCGCAGACCCTTTATTATCAAGTGCCCTTTGAAACACTTCTTGCCCCTTTCACATAATATTTCCTATCTTCAGTAGTTACTAGAAAGGTATTTTATCATTTAACTGTCTGTCACATTGGAGGCACTTCATGCTTAACTACCTGGTTGCTAAAAGATCCAGAAGGCTTCTCTGAACCTTTTATCCTTTGCCTTGTTACCCTTGAAAATTCTGGTAAAACCAGGACAAACACTGGCGTATGGAAGTATGACCCCACAACAGGAGCGAGTCAGAGTAGCCACAAAATCTTATGGGGTCTGTCCATTCATGCAAAACAAATAAAACCTCTAGTTTTCAATGAAAATGGTTTATAGCAAACTGCTCACAACCAAAGAACATATTTATCTTACTCATTTGGTGAATAATTTTGGAAAGCAAACATTTGTTTTTGGTGAATAATTCTGGAAAGCAAAGCACTAATTTATGGTGAATTGGTAGATGAAAAAGTGGGTTTGATCAAATAAGTTATTGATTACAAACTCAGTCCATTTTGATTAGAAAATCAGCTCCAGGGGGATTGATATGTGTTAGAATGATTTCTAAATGCAAAAGCATTCACAGATATTCATTGTAATTGCTTGTCTTCATAAACACAAACAAAACCTCTGCCTTGCTTCATATTTCCCAGTTCTGAATAAATTCTTCTAACCTTCACTTCATTCTTTTTTCTTTTAAACTTCTTCCCAACAGCGACAATGGAAAGCAACAGGTTCTACCCCAAAAGATTTAGTGGGAATAAGAAAGATATTTCCTCCTTTTTAAAAAAAAAAAAATAGTATTGTAACTTCAGACATGTCTATCTGAACCTCATGTACATCGTGTTGGAAGTCAGTGGGCCACAGCTACTAATTCTCTCAGAAGTATCAGAAATAATTTCCCCTAAAGTCTCATGTAAACTGTAAGGATTTGTGCTCTTAGTGTTCAAGAACTCACATTCTAGTCTTTGAGATTAGCCAACATATCTCCAGTTATAGACCTTCTGCTCAAGCAAGAGGGTAAACATGTTTCGATACCTAAACAGGACAGAAAGGAATTATTTTATTTAAATAGCCCAGCCATACTAGTAACTTTTGTTCTTCAGAGAACCTCTTTGTACTGCAACAACCAACTCCTGCTGATGTCTGCTGAGGAATGAGCAGAGGTAAACTGGGAAATACCTATCAGAGAAAATATATCTGATTTAGACATCCTCCACTGTCAGTTTTTCCACACACTCATTTTCACATCGCGCTTCTGCTCAGCCCAAACTTGGGTTCACAAAGGGCAGCTGTACCTCAGTATGGCTGGGGACACCAGAACTAGAGCTGCCCAGGTCATTCACCTGGGCCTGCCTGGCTGTGCAAGGAGGTATTTTTTCTGAAAATATGAGAAATAGAGATATCAAAACACAATAAGCAATATAATAAATCCATATTCTTCAGATCTGCACATAATTCTACTCAAATACCTAAACTTCCAGCCACCTTATCTCAATGGACAACGCGTTTGAAGAGCAACATCAGTGGATCCTTCTAGTCCGCTCCTTCCATGCAGCCAATAAAGAGCATCACAAGCACCTGTGCACTCCAATTACACAGATCATTACAGAAGGGAAGGGATTTCCATCACATTCAGCAGCAAGAAGCGGATGACGGATTTTGTTACAAATTTTAAACTTTTAGCAGAACACAGAGCAACAAATCTGAGCTAAGCTTTCTTTCAGGAGAAAGCATGCTGTATTCCCTTTTGTAGGCACCAGAGACTGGATTTCCACACCTAATGTAAGACCTGCGTTGGTCCTTACACTAATTAGCACAATTTGGCACAAGCCATATGAAATTTAAAATATTCAGATATCTGATCTAATGTTTCAGAAAGAACAATAGCCATAAGTTCCAAACCAAAACAGATTATCAACCTTAAAATCTAGAATTTTTTAAATGTATTTTTACTAATATAGTTTCGTCCTTTCTGGATGGGACAAATTAAAACACTTGGGTAAATGCTCAAGGCTTTGGTAAGAATCATCTCTTACCCAACGCTTTTGTCAGCTGGCACACCAAACATTTTTTCTGCAAGGTAATCAGTAACATTCATAATAAGAAATCTTTACGGAACCTATAGATATCTCCTTATGTTATGTAAGAGTATGCATTTCTAACATGGCAGTTGATGAACTAGAGAGTTCTGGGATGTGGAAAAAAAAGCATTAATGAGAATGAAGATGTAAGAAATAATGTTAACTAGGCCTTTTCATTACAACTGAAGAGAGCTGTGCACGTGTAAAACAGGTACATAAAGTTTTATACCATATCGCCTGCTCAGAACCTCTAACATTTGTAATACATTTCCATTACTACTTGCTGTAAATTGCCTATGCCTTTTACATTAAAAATAAATGGTTCCAGCTAGACAGCTAAAAGGTTTGATTGCAAGCAACTGTAGTTGACAGTAGCAAACAGAAAAAGTCTACAACTTTGAGCTTAAAGCAGAAAAGAAAGATGCAACTTTGCAGAGCTGATCACTAGACTGTGAACCCTGAACTGTTTTCCATTCCATTAGTGATTTGTCCTGATTTTTGGGGTTATCCTCCATGTTACTTTTGGAAAGTAAAAGAAGCACCAGCCTTTGTACTCTTCACTCACCAAAGAGCTGGAACAGTCAGTAGCAGCTTTTAATTTGATTCAGTTTGTCAATAGTAACAGTTGTAATCCTCCATAATCAATGCCCACATACAGCACAAAAGGCTGGTATGAGTCTTACTGGCTTTTATTTTATTAGTAGGCAGGGGGGCAGGGATCTGACAATACTTCCTGGAGCTCTTGTTACTGTGTGAGCAAGCAGTCCAGAAGCCAGACTACCCCTGCTTGGCCGATGATGAATCCTTTTCAAACAGTGCAAAGAGAGAAAATGGAGCTCACGGAGACATCAGTCTTTGCTTGGTTAACCTTCTCCACACCACACGTAGCCCACGTAGGGTAGACAACAAGTGGACTAACCAGCGCTGTGGGCCAGACCCTTTAAAAACAAGGAGGAAAGTAAGCAATCCTATTTATGTTGTTGAAAAAAATGTACGCTCAAAGGTTGAGCAATACACTGTTCACTCATGCCCCCCTAGTTAAACTGAGGAGCGCCGGCACGTGGTGTGCCATCTCTCTTTACTTCACCACATCCGTCACTTGAAAGCAGGTGGAAGAGTGACATGCTGCCAAAGGAAGATAAATAATTGATGTTAACATAAAGAACATATAGCAGCGCTCATGTCAACAGAGAACAACTAAAGCAAGAGTTCAACAGGAAATATGCTCTTGTCGTCTCCTTTTATCTTTTGTTCTCCCTCATGGGTGTGACCCAGTTTATCACAACTCCATGGACTGACAGCAAGGTGAGAAATCTGCAGCAGAGCTGCCTGGGAAGACAGCACAAGTCTGATGAAATTTTAGGGGATTTTATGTATTATAAGGTAAGAAGAAGTCTTTCAGGCAGGGATACTGAATAAATATTGCCAAAAATGCACTAAAGCCAGGGTTATGGGACGGTTATACACAGCAACCTGGCTTCACAGCCCTACCTCCAGGCTCCCTCTGCCATGACATGCCATGGCTGACCTCAACTCAGAGAGGAACTGAAGATCTCATAAGTGGTGGAAATAGATAATATGGAGATGTGCAAGGAGTGTTATGCTCCCAGAGTAGTTTCCAGCAGATTAGTGAAAATGTCTAGCTGCTGGAGACCAGGTGAGAAAAAAAACATATTTTCCCTGTAACTCTTGAATATTCAGTCACTGCCACAGACAGGACAGAGGAGTAGATTCCTCCATATGATCCCATCTACCTGTTCTTAAAATACTATTCCTCTTCAAAAGTACAATTAAGTGGTATTCCCAGACTTTCTTCTTGCGCTACTGAGTGGGCTAGAAGCTAGCGAAACAGTTATTCAAACGGTCGCGTGACCCAAGAGCTCCTGCTCCAAGCAGAGGTTTAGAATCTTTATCCAGCAGCAGTCTCACTGCTCAGTGGTCAACTACTGCATGAAATATGTGAAGGAAAAGAGAATTATCTTTCCAGGTTACACAGAAATCATATGGGGTTTGTGGGTTTTTTCACTATTTGGCTGTTCGCTGGTTAAATGTTTATCACGTGACCTCAATTCTGCAAACATCACCCTGGTGAATTCTCCATGGAAATTGAAGTCGTCTTATGTCACATCATGCCTTTTACCTTGGTGCTGACACACTTCCCTATCGAATCTAGGTGTTCCATGACTGTTTCCATCTTCACTGTTTGGCTGACAATTAAAAGAAGGATTTGTAATTGACTTATATTGGATTACACTCTGCTGTGCAAAGAGAAACAAAGCCTCAATAACCAACAGGTGAAAGAAATTAGTTTATTCAGCTGTCTACAAGTTTCAAGAATAAAAGCCCTTCACACTTCATGCAGGAGAAAGGTGGAACTAGGTTGCGTGTCTGCAGCAATTCAGTGCTCAGTGTCTGGAAAACTTCTAAGATGCACATAAAAGATAAAATGGGAATTACATAAATTTACAGCCTAAGAGATGAGAGCAATTTATTGCCAAATAATCTATTCTTGCTCAGAAAAAGGGTTAGGTGTAGCAGTGAAGAGAGCCTTTGATTCACATGTCCTACAACAGCCCAGCCTAAGCTGAGCATTAAGCAAGTAGCACAACCATGGGCTCCCAGGTCTTCCCTGTGCTCAGCTGCAAGGACAGGCTCCTCTGCTTTGTCACTTCCCAATTCCTGCAGCTCCTGCTTCTCATCTCAGTGACCTGATTCATGTGCAGACCCCCCTTACTCCCTGCTGAGCAGCACTGGTGTCCATGGGACCACACTGTTAATCCGAGGCGCAGCCCTGGATCCTGACGAGCTTTAGAGATAAAGACATTCAGTTACTTAACAAGAAACTGCCATTCACATACCTTCACCCCCTGTAGGCACTGTCTATCTCTAGCAGGTGCCCTGTCACAAATACATATCAATTTGGCAGTGGCAATTTGATTTCTAATGATGTCTGAATTATGCTCCATGCAACATTCGAACCAGGAAACACGAAACTGGGTGAGCAAATACTGATACCACAGCAAAATCTCTCAGCCCATCAGCTGCACGTGCTCTTTGACCCTGGATTTCAATGTCAGCTGTGTGTTGAAAACAGATGTGTATGCAGCCCTGAAATAATGTTAAAAATACGCAAGTTCTTGCGGAGAGGCAGAAAGAGCCTGGGCACATATGTACAACTGCCACCTTTGTGGATTTTATTCCTAGATGAGTAATGCAAACAACCCAATCATAAAATATTCTTTTGGTACCTCTTTTAGTATTCATGGTGTGCCCGTGTGGTCTAAAAACAATTTAGACTGAACAAAAACTAGTCCTGCTTTTACTGATTCTGATATTGAATTCTTTTTCTCTCTGCTATGCCCTCCATGAATACACAGTGAGTCAATCTGCTATGTCTTGATGGTTGAATAAGCTCTTTGATTTTTGAATTATTTTGAGATTAACTGAATTTGAAATGTGTGCTGCGTGCAATGTCTTGCTGGCACAAAAAGATGAGCTTTGTTATTGACAGAGAAAAGTTGCAGAGCTACATTTTTCATTATTACTCTGTATTGCTGAACTTGTGTTCCTGTCAGACTGCTGCCTGCCATGACAGCAGGGGCCACCAGGTTGAAAAGTTCAATTTCCAATATTCTCTCCTGACCTGCCTGAACTTCAGAGAGTAACAAAGCGGTTTTTTTCCAGCAGGATAAAAAAACCAAATCTCTTTTATAAATAATAAAAGATAGCGGGCATTACATTAGGCTGCTTGAAAGCTGTCTAATGCGCCAAGAATGCATCACACTCCATCTGAAAAACATGTTTTTATCAGTATAATCTGTTATAGTGTCACAAAAAGTTCCTAGAGTTTCTACAAACTCTCCCCCCTTGGTGCTGGTAATCAGGAGCTCTGAAGAGCTGGCTGGCCACCTGAAAATTTCCAAGACTGTAAAATGGATGGAAGAAAATAATCCCAATGTTACCATCCATCCAAATTACTATTACTGTTATAACTGCCATTGAAGAGCTACGTGTCAGGACAAAGAAGGAGAGTTGCCAAGCTGAATGCAGGAAAAAAGCAGAAGGAAGAGTCTCATCAGATATCCCACCAACACCCAGACACAGAGCGCGAGAGGCTTTGCCCTTCAGAAGAAGGGAGGGAGGGGAGCAGAGTGCTGGAGGGGCTAGTTCTCTGCAACATGCCCTAAGCACCTGCTAGAAAAACCACTTCTAACAGTAGCCCCCCTTTCCTGCCTTGAAATGATCCCGATTTTCCTCTACTTTTCTGCCAAGAGTAGCCCCTGAATTAGTCTCCTGCAAACGCTGGGTGCTCGATATCTGACCTCTCCCCACAGTCACTGCTAGTGAACCGTGGATCCATAACTGCCACTTTTGGTCCTGCCACAAGACCAAGTCAAAGGAAAGGTCTTTAGTCTGTGTCCCAGCAAAACCCAGGTACAGAATCCAGAGGACCCCAAAACAGATCTGAAAGGCTGGTGCAAGTCCATTATTGTTCAGCCTCAGCTTCATGAGCTCTGAGGGCTGATGAGAGGGAGAATATGACTCAGATGACATGAGGGTGGGAAGAAAAGATGCATAAAGCTTGGGAGTGTTGCATTTCTTGAGAAGTGTAAATTAGGGAAAATTTACAGTGAGGTCACAAATGTAGGAATTGAAGGAAAAACAGCTTTTTCTTCTCATCTGTCCATTATTGCCTAACAGTCCTTTTGTCCATCTGAAAGTGCTTTGTGCATAGAAAATGCATTTGTAGTTCTCCTACTGCTTCTGTAGCATTTCACGCTCTCTTTTTTAGCCTTTGTTCATCACTTCTGAGACTCCTCTCACCTTTCTTCTTCTCTCCTGCCTACTCTCTCTAAATTCCCCCTTTCTGTTTCCCTCCTTCATCCCTCCCTTCTTCCTTTTAGCTCAAATTCCTGGTACTCAGGTTGAAAGTGTCCTAAGCCATCTAGATTAATTATCCTTTACTGTTTAGACCTGATCAGCACACATACCAGATGGTTTTTAAAGACAGGAAAAGAGCTCTCCTCGCATAGACGATGGGCCTGCCCATTTCCAGAAAATCTATGGTGGTACAGTAAAAGCAGCATTGCTAATATCACATTTCAGTAGCTACTACTCTGATAACTGGTGTAATTGAAATAAATTATGAATCCCACATGGGCTACACTAACAGAAAGCAATAAAACACAATATTTATGAATAAAGATAGCAATTATCTTATTAAATCAGACAGTAATGTTATTCTACCAGAGGACTCTTCATCTCACATTATAATCAATATTGATTATGAGTGTAAAGGAAAGGCTCTTGCCATTACTGTAAGAAGGTCCCATAGATTTTAAAAGGTAATGAAAGATTTTCTGTAGAAAGTAGAATTCAGCAGGGTTATAACTGAGACTTCGAAGCAATCTATTTGGTTTTTGAGCTAGGCAGTCTTAGATAGTAAGCCAGATTTTGACATCATTGACACCAGTGTCAAGCTGAGGTAATTGTATTGACATCAGTATTGTCACCCAAGATTGATACCAGCGTGACTGGGAGCAAAATCTCCATCTTTTAAAAGGTTTCTTAAAGGCTGAAAGAACTTAATAAGACACTCAAGATATTTCTCTAGCTCTGTGTTCAGTAGGTGGTAATTTTGTAGAGGTGTAGCACACAAGCTTGATTAAAAGATAACGATCCAAAATGCATGACTATTTCTGGAACAGCTATTTTAGTCATTAAAGGCAGAAATTATCCCCAAGAAACATACACTTTGTGCCTTAGCTCCATGTCTATATTTGGGAACAGGTTGGACCAAGATTTTCAGAAACATTAAGGTTTGTGCCTGTTTCCTTAAGATTTGTCCTGGTTTCCCAACAGCTGTACCCCTTTTAAAAGTGTTTTATACAGACCACTTAAAGCCACAATAGTGCTATTAAGGTAAGAGAGAAATATATTTCTGAAAGCTGAGTAAGCTATGTAAATGACTTCCACCTTGACACAGAATATTAAAGCTGTATTTAACACTGTTGTTCTTGTTCTAAAGAAAAAAAATCATTCTAGAGACAAAATAATTATTTTCAAAATTATTTTCTGCTTATTTTTCTGTGGAGGAGGGAGGAAAATGCAGTCCTTGTCGAAAGCAAGCATTTCCTCACATGTTCCCAGTACATCCATGCACCTAATAAGTAAGGAAACATCTATTTCAACTTTTAAATACTCCGTAACCATAAATAAGCAAGGAGTTAATAGAGACAACATGGAGTCCTGTGGCCTGGAGGCAGGGAATGACACTGTCCACACTTACTTGGACTGATGCTCTCAACACTTCTCAGGGAAGGGATGGAAGACATGGAACAGCAGGTTCCCAAACCAAACAGCACAGTTCAGGGCTTGCTGCTGCTGTGAATACTGAGAAGGGCTAAGAAGGAGGGGAAAGAGAAGGGGAGCTTGTTAGAGGGAAATAGGTTGAACCCCAAGAGTGATTTCATCATCTAATGGTTTCTTTTTTGCTAGAGGAAAATGCAGGAATCATCATGGCTACCACAGAGCACAAGAAAAAGTTCAATTTAAATCAGAATACGAGCTAAGCCTGAGCACGGCATTGCAGCCATTTAAAAACATTTCACAAACTGCATGATATAAACTGGGAAACAAACAGCTGCCGCTACATGGGCAGTCATAGCAGAAAAAAAAAGACTGTAAGGAAATGCATCAAAGTAGTGACATTACAGCCTCAGCCAGAAATCAAGGATACTGACTCTTGGTAAACTCTTACTCCCCTACTTTGTGTGCAAATACTCACTGCACGCCCCTCACTCTCACCTCCTTTTTTCAGTTTACAACCACCATTATAAGAACAACTCTACGCTTAGCATTTTTGCCTGGTTTTTTATTCTCCTCTTTGAAATGAAGGGCACTTTCAGATAACGAGATTCATGAATGTCCCCTCCTATAAGTTCAGCACAAATATTGTGACCCCATGCAGGAACCTATGATGCAGCTGGGCACAGTCTTAATAGAAACAGAGTTATGAAAAATTTTCCCAGTAACTTTGAAAACCCTGGAAAAGTCCCCTGACCTGCTGCTCTGTTACTTGCATGTAACAAGCTCAGCCAAAGTTCTCTGACATCTCTTAGAGTTTGGAGTTCTTTCAAATAACCTTTTAGCAAGTTCTGTGTGAACCTACCCAGATTTACAGCTTCAGGATTAAATCACTCAAACCTCAACGAGCTCTGTGTAAAAATGAGGTGAAACCACAATGGCTTTGAGTTCTCCTTGCAATTTCAGGCTTGCTTTGAACTCAATGCACAAAGAAAAATGCACTTTAAGCCCGAGCAAGCACTCTTTTGAAATCCTGCTCTCTTGGAGGTACGGTAGACAAGGCACCTCTGTACATTACCAGGAGCTTTCTTCTGTGCTACAGGGTCAAAAGGAGGGAAAACACATTCTTGCCTTCTGACTAATAATTTCCATGTCCCAGTTTTAAATATGTGTCCATCTCCTTTGATCCATTTTCTCAGCCAAGCTCAAAGTTCTACCTTTCAGAAAATTTCACTTGCTGCAGCCTGATGCCAAAAATAACTTATTGTGAAGTCTTGAAAGCAGCACTCACTTCCTCCACTCTTGAGATCTGTCTCCTCCTCCTTTTTTAACAGCCTACAACACATCATATATCTAAGGAACACACTGCTCATGTCACTCATATTCTTCATGCCTCCTTCCCTGCTCTTCAACACCTCTGTGTTGTAACAGGCTCTACCCTATTCTCATGTCTTCAGATTAGCTTTTCCATTAAATACTCCAGCATTCAAAGTTTCCGTATTCCTCTCCCAGATGCCTACAAGCAGGGTTTATTCTATAGGTTCCAACACTTCTTTCCTTTAACAGACACAGACAAAATAGAAATGTTTCTGCTGCTTCTTTTCCACTTTCACTAAAACTCTAAATTTAGCATGTGTTCATCTAACTTCTCATTGATGACTTATGGACCTTGATATTTTACCCTAATCATATCCTTTTTTTCCTCCCTCTCTCTCCCAGAAAAGTGAACCCAGACCAAAATAAAGGGAAAAGGTGGAATCTTTTCTCATACACATTGTCTTTCTAGCCTGTAACGAGCTTTTTTATTATGCTAAGATTTTTGTATCCTAAGGCATTCTCCGGATCAGTTCACAGTTCAGAATGCACAGAGACAAATGTAAAAATAACAAGAAGAAATTGTTAAGATATGTAGCTCATGATTGCAAATGATACCATAAAACTAGCCAAGTACTCCAGTAAGCCAGTTAAGACAACTTTGTTCTTTACACACACAGAAAATAACAGGTGCCCATCTGCAAGAATATCTTTAGAGACCACGTTGATGTACACGAAAGAATTAGGCACTCGATGCTTCATTTCAGAAACAAGTATGACAACGAGATCACATCCTTGTTCCAAATCTAGGTTCTCCAAAATAACTAAATCCCTTTCTTAAAACACTGATACACTTCATAAGCTAGTATTAGAAGAATCCTTTCTTTGACTTCTACATAAAAGGTGTTCACTTTGCAAGTCTGTTTTGTTGTGGTTGTTTTACTTTTGTTTTAACTATCAACTATAAATGCAACCTGGGAACTGAAAATGAAGTGGTATTTCTACCCTATTTCACAAAAATCGCTACCAACAAGTATTGAGTAATCAATAATAAAGAATTAGTACTTAACTCATGGTTTCATTTGTACATGAAGCAGAACAAAATTCACCTCCCTCTCCCAAATCTATATTGAGTTTGCAGTGTTGAGATTACCCAAGTGCAAAGTAATTTATTAAAAAAAGTCTACAGATATGTCTTGAGGAGAAATATATAAGGCCTGATCTAATATCCTTTAATCAATTGCATGATTCCCACTGATGTCGATATCTTAAGATGGGGATCACAGAGCAAATATGCTTTAAAAAGTCACACTTTAGACATAAACAACTAAACAGCTCAAAACAGGTTCTATGCAAAATTAAACTTTATCCAATCACTTTTTTAGACTTTATAGATTGTTTAGAAGCAAGTTAACTAAGGAGATTCAATAATTCAACATCACATTAGGCAAGAGCAAGATTCTGCCTTTGCTCATAAACAGAAGTGTGCAGAATAGGACCATGTGTCTGCCAAGAATATTTCCTTGTTCCAACACGGCCATGCTTTCTCTAGGTACTCGAATTGTTTCATTTTAGCAAAGATAAGTTTTCCCAATCATATTTTACTGGCCTTCACTCTCTTCACCAGCTTCATAATTCTCATCAATACCTTCTGAATGAATAATGTTTATTTCAACTTCTTTGAGCAAATGCTTTCCATCAAACATCTATCCCAAGATATGTCCTAGCTGGAGGGCATAAACCATGTGTTCACCCTGTTTGCAGTTTCTCACTGCCAGTCTTTGCAACAGTAAGACTGTCTTGGAGCCATGCAGGCTGTGTACTCTGGGTGCTTTCTGCAAACACAATTGCATGTTCCAAACTGCCTGTGCTGTTCAAGGCACAGCCTGATGTTTTTTTGTTCCCCCCAGGTCAAAGCTAAGCCTTGTTGGGCATGCACCTACCAGCCTGAAGTTTGCTCAGCCATCAGTCAACTCCCATCCAAACCAGCACCATTATTTCCTGCAACAGATACACTATACAGGCAACGTGATCACTAACATTTTTGATGTGGAAGGCTTAAAGCAATGAAGCAGCAAGAAGTCAGGGCACAAGAGTGTAAGAGAGACATTATTAATTACTATGAAATGCTACAAATATTGTGTGTCCACTTACTACTGCATCTGCAGTTCTGGCATTGAAGTACGCTCTTCCATTAGTACAGACTCCTTTTCTGATATTTCTGATATTTACAGCCAGAAGCAGACATTTGATATCAATTTCCAGGACACTTTATAGACCATACTGGAGATGCTGACACTGGTCACAAGACCTTACCAGGATCCAAAAGCATTTTGCTTACTAAGACTGTTATTTAACGCAGTACCAGAGCTTCATCTGGTGATAAAAAAGAAACCTTGTCTCCACTGCTCCTGCAGCGGAGCTCTGAGGTGTCGGGGAAGACAAGAGAGTGATGTAGCACCTGGTGAGCCTGCTAATATACCTGACACTTGGGAGCCACTGCATGGTGAATGCAGATTTCATGTCCTTTTGACATCTGAAAGTTGATAGTTTATGAGCTTAAGCAAGCCAAGAAAGCCTGTATTGTTTACCTTTGGGAGCTCTTGGCTCTGAGTGAAACCTGTCCTAGGACAGTCCAAAATATAAAGCTTAGTAAGGTAGATGTGTTTTACCCCAGTCAGAGGAGCGTAAGTAACAAAAATGTGTAGCAAGACCACTAGGCATTGATGAAGAGAAGCACTCCAACATGTTTCTTGTAGACTCAAGGCTTTAACTGAAAGAAAAGCAAAGCACTACACAGAAAGGAGTGGAAAGATCAGGGAAAGGATGTGACAAGGCTCTGTCTTTACAATCCCACCACGGGCGTACAATAGCAGCTGCTAATAGGAACCCACAAGGTAAAGAGACTGTAACTGGACAGCATCAAAGCTGAGAAGGAAGCAAAAGAAGAGTGAATAACTACAAGCCCAGGTAAACAGTGGTACAAAAGTGCCATCTACACTTATAACCAAGGACAGCACTTGGTGTTAACGAATGCATTAACATTCTCAGGCGATAAGCTCATACACTCGTAGCATTAGAGCATTTTAACATGTCTTGAGTAGCCTGTTAAAGGAGGAGGACAGGTAGTGCTTCATAAATTAAATCAAATATGTTATGTGATCACATTTATTTTTATCTGAGCCTACACCTCCTGAATTTTTTATCACCTTTAAAAAAAAAAAGAATATAGATATACCCTGCAAACCCATCAATTTGTCAAGTTTAGATTTTGAAATGCATATAAAATTTACACCCACTGAACATATTTTTATACCCACATAAAAATTTATTCTTGCAGTGTTTTGCCAATATGTCATCTATAAAGTTTTGTTTAGACTTTTATGTATATATATATTATATAGGGGGCTAAGGTTGCTTTTCTGTTGAAGAGATTTTCATCTTAGTCATATGAGGCATGCTCTCAGCGTCACTCCACTCGTATTTGAGATATGATGTTTTCCGTGTGAAAAGAAACAGTGACCATCTGATCGCTAAATTGGATTTCAATTCTGACTAAAAAAAATCACTAAAGACTGTAATTATGCTCTGCACAGTCCTCCATGGGCAGGCAATATTCAGGGTCTGCATGCCTTCCAGTGGCCATGGCTACCTGCCTGCCTGTCTGCTCCATCTCGCAATGTAGGCAGCCGGAGAGCAGGTTATGATTTCCTTGGCCAGGTTACTTATTCCTGCAAAGGAAGATTGCAACTGAAGTCTGTATGGCAGCCTCAGCATTAGAGCATTACTCCTTGTTCGGGCAGGTTTAAGAACTAGATGATTCCAGACCTCATGCTGGGCCTTCACTGCAGAAGTCATCACGAGGGAAAAATGCAATCATCTGCCTCGTGGCTGCTCAGCACTGCAGCTATACCTTACCCCGTCACACTCCTTCCTGCAGATCTCTCTGGAAGATTTTCCAGTGCTGGGAGAAAGCAGAAAAGCATCAGGTATATTGAATGCTTTGTCTGCACTCAGAGAAACTGTCACAAAAGCTACCGACACCTTCGCGTGTATCCCTGCACATTTCCAGTCCAGAGCCACAATGCAGCCTTACATCTCTCAGTGCACATAAAGCAAGTTATCATTCTGACAAAACAAAAATCCGCAAACAAATATCACAATGCCAGTAGATAAAAGGTAATGAGGCAGCTACACCTGATGTTAACTTGGGGGGGGATGAGGGGGGTCTGTGGACTGTCCATAAACTATGGATTTCCCTCTTGAATGTAAAGCACAAAAAAAATCACTTTTAAGGGTATTCAGATTATTACCGTAGTGGAACACAAAGCACTGATATGCCCTTTTTCCTCTTAAGCTAAGTATCTGTCACCTCGTGCTTGGTTCTTTTTATTCCCTCACAGGTTTTGTTTGATTAGTGAGACATAACTTACCAAAAGCCAGTTCAAAGGCTGCACGGTACTACACTCATTTTTCCAAATGTTACTTTTAACGGGTTCTGCACACTCTGTGGTGTCCTGGGTTTTGTATTAAATAACCATAGAAAGCCACTGTGATACAGCTTCAATGATCAACTAACACAGATGTGATTGTATGATCCAGGAAAAAAAGCTTTTACGCTTCCTCTGGGCCACAGCTGTGCGGTCTCCTTTCCTTTGCTGCTGTGTACTTTGTACTCCTGTTTGCTTGCTACCACCGAGACAACAATTTCAGAGAATCTACATGGTAGGTAACTTGGCAACACTACAAGCCAGTGAAAACTACCCTCATGTTACAATTTTCCTTAAGCTAGGCAGAAAAATGTGAATTTATGGCTAGAGTTAGAACAGTGTCTACGTGTCTCCATGGACTATGCATGTGGAGGGTCATTTATCAGCTCCCACAGAGGCTGATAATTCCCTTTGCACTCCAGGAACTTATTGGCATCCTTCAGCACTCACACCCGTTTTATTCCCTTTCCTTGTGCTTATGCTGACACCCAACACATCAGAATGGAAAACTTGTCTTTGTCCACAGAATAACTACATGAGCTGATAGATGGGAAAAGTCACAAAAAGTGAGAATACAAAATCTTTTTCTTTTCATTCACTGTGACTGGTCATGCTGTCATATTCATCTCTGGCACAAGTAAACGCAGGATTGTTCATCTTGGTTGTCAAATATTGATGCGCACAGTGACTAGTGCGTGATACCATCCCACACTTCCCTGTTACCAGGTTCATACACAGAAACACCCTCCCCTGTACACTCTCCCATCCTGCAGAGTTGGTGTTCAGGAAGCTGAACTAACAGGGGACAATGCACTTTTTTTTTTTTTTCTTCCACTCCAAGATTCATTTTTTTCCTACAATTCAGTTCAAGGTATCAGACAAGCACTAGGGCTAGAGCAAGGAAGCAGCAGGCATGAGCACACAGGGCAAGAGAGACACGACCATTACAGTAATCTGGCTGCACTGACATAGTGAATGACTGAAAATCCAGGGCAAAACCACTTTAAACTAGAACAAAATCAGGCCCAACACAGACCTTTCAAGCACAGATTCAGTGTACTAACAGCAGCCTGAGAGACAAGCAGGTTTGTAGCTCATTTCTACCAACACTGCTCTGACTGCATGTTTGTATGGTCTCTTAACCAGTGCTGAAGCTCACTCACTTTCCTTGCTATAACTTTTGAGGCTGTTACAGAGGCTCCAGTGTATAAATAATAATTAACTGCTGAAAGCAGAGGCTTACAAATGGCATTGTTTGATTTGCAATACATTGCACTCAATTCTTCTTACGCGTAAAGAATTCTTAAGGAGAATGCTGACAAACAAGCAGCATAAGGTCTGTGTATTATTAAAATTTAAAACACATGCTGCATACACAGAATGTCAAAAGAATATGTTAATCAAGTACAAGTAAGAGTAAGCCAGCTCGTAGCTGTGATAGTGCAAAGCTGGGGAAGTTGCCAATAGCGGAGTTACTCTGGCTCCTTGTAACTGCAGAGGATTTATCCAACCACGTTAAAGAAAGTATAGACGTTTACTCTTCAAACACACGCACTTCTCATATTCTAGTAGATTTATGCTGATAATTCAAGAAAGCAATGTAAACCTTTGCATTTTGTTTTCCTGTAGGATGTTGCCAGAACTAGGACATTCAAACTGTAACCCCAGGCTGTGAAAGAGCAAGGAGGAAATGAACTTGCTCACCACGAGCTACAGCTCCACACAGAGCTTACCAAAAGATGTGCAGAGCGGTCTTCAAAATATCTAGGCTTTGCATACTTGCTTCCTCCCCCTCAGAAACCAAATCGTACATACTATGCAGCCTTTTCATACAGTAAAACCTAGTTGCAGGTACCCTGCCTGGTTTTCAATTTGTCAAAATGATTCTTTTAATTCCTCTAGGAGAATAAACCCCAAAATAAGAAGACAAAAAACATTAAAAGTCAGAGGATCAATTCCACTTACTTAGTGGACCCATCATTAATAACAGGTCATATCTTATCCCTCTCCTCTGTTGCTTTGCCAGAACACAGAGGAACTAAAATACCTACAATTTAGGATAGCTACTTCCACCTGCAGCAATTGAGAACTGGCATTTCTATTTCCAACTTGAATTCAGTTTCTCCCACTCAAGAAAGTAGCAGGTTCTAGGTTTGCACTTCCTTTGCCATACTTCTAATACTCAGGTCATCACTTGCCTGAGGTTAAAGACAACTGATCACTGAAAAACAATTTTGCTTTATAAAATGAAAATGCAAGAGAGCTTTTCCTAGCTTCAAAATGTCTTATTCTTAAAAAAAAATAGTGGATTATGAATGCCATTCATAGCTACCTCTGGTTTCAGTTTATATTCATTCATTTGTTGGTTTGGGTTTTTTTTTTTTGTTTGCTTGTTCACTTTTTCTGGAAAACCCAGAATGACAAAGAAATCTCAGATTAAAAGAGGCTTAGAGCCAAATGAGAAGTTGTTCATGTCATTACTGTGCAGCAGCAGAGCTATATGTCACGAATGTGATTCCCATTGATAATAGTTTATAGCCGAACGTCACAGATGTGGTGGCACGTGCAGTGCTTCAGCCACAAACAGGCACATGGCCAAGGCAATACCCAAGGCACATTCATTCTGGGAGTAAATGAGAATGGATGGAATAGCATTTTTATACAAACACTGTGGGGAAATCTTGCTCTGCTGAAGCTGGGCATGTTCTGGGCCGTCTAACAGCAGAATCCGTTTAAACGCATAACTTCACTGCAAAAATAGTATGTTTCGGAGTTTTTTGGTTTGGGTTTGTTTTGGGTTTTTGCCTCCAAAGAAGGGTGAATAAAGAGCAGAAACGTAGCACAGGGCAGAAACTTAGCACAGGGCAGAAACGTAGCACAGGGCGGATCACCATCCTTTTGCATTAATTTACATTACGTTTACAACGCGCTTTTTAAAGTGGCATTTACTCCTTTTAACTATTGCAAGGGCTAATTTTTAAAGAGACTTTGTGGAATTTTTGTTAATTTTTTTTTTTTATCCTGTTAGAACGATTTGCTGTGCTGAAGCTGTTTATGCCGATAGTTACTCCTTTCGCAGGCATTCCCTCAAGTGGACTCCGTTGAGTTACTACTTACACTTCTGAGCTGTAGCGTGGGTTGGGAAAAGATGCACAAAGAGGCACGGAGAATATAGAAAAGATGTGATCAGACAATTTTACTACATAAATCCTTTTCAGACCTCAAACATCTCCCTCCGTTAATGTAAACCATGCACAAAGGGAAGCATAAAAAACTTCAGTGATTTAGGACCTAAAAATGCTACTACTAGAGGGAATTTCTGCAATTTACTGGTAAGATACCAAGCGGGAGAGCTAATGTAATGCACAGAGCTCAGGGCAGCACTCTTGTAAGGGGATCTGCTGATTGCCTGATTTATGAGTCCAGCTACTTTTTAAAAGTAAAGGAGCTGGTGTATCAAGCATTACCACTGCATTTCCTTAAATAGCGTCACTTTCCCTAGGACTAAGTGCTGCTTCTATTTGAACAACTGGCAGCAAATTCTTTTTACCAATAAACATTATTGTCAATGTCAGATGGATATTACTTTTGATAACAGCTTTAGAAGTAAACACAATTCATTCATCAACAAGTTATAATCAATATCTCCAAAATTTATATTCAGAAGACAACTTCACTTTGCTTTTAAACAAATAATTTTATCATAACGTACTTCTCAGTAAAACTACAATAAGTTTTCACATTATATTACAGGCGCAATGGCTATTCAGTTCTAAATAATGACTCCTTTGCTAGACAAGTCAATGGAAATTGATTTGTTTCAGCCTCCTGTGCTCGCACACACAAAGCCCACGTACAACAACCCTATTGACTTCTGCAAACAGTATTCAACCTTGCATCCTCAAGGACTCGTGGCAAAATTTTCCAATCATTCCCCTCCTGTATAGTACCCTTTATGAACCAAGACTGCATTTAAATGTCAGTCTCCAGTGACAATGCTACAAAGAGGAAATTCATCACCAAATTGAAAATCTACTTTATATTGAAACACACAGCCCAGGAATGGATATGAGAAGGAAGAAAATTAAGATGTATTGAACTGCAAAATGAAAAGCATTGCCTGTACATACAGTAAAAGGAAACAGGCTCCAGCACCCTGTCTACACAAGAGAGTTTTGGCACACAAGCCACCCTATGGGCTAGTCGGGCTGCCTGCCATAAAGCTCCCATCTGCACACAAAGTGTTCTGCATGGCAGACAGGCCTTTTCCAGTCCTGTGTGTACTGAATTTTTTCTCTCTTATATAAACAAGAACATTTAAAAACAATTAAAATAAAGATTAGGGATATTAGCATGGTAGAAGCATTAAGTGCAGTATCAAAGACACAAGAGACCATATGGTCCATCAAAATCTACATTTATAAGTCTTGGAAATACAAATCAACCATTTCCCATCCTTTTAATCCTTCCTTTCCTATTTAAACCTGATTATCCACTTTACCCCCACATATCCTTGAAATTTACATTTCAAGAACTGCTGTAAGCAAAAACAGTTGTGAAAAGTCCATATCTGAATGCCTTCAAGGCTGATGCTTGACCACAGGTTTTTGAGTTACTTACCCTCTCACATACCTTATTGTTTCCAACTTGTTCTACTCCTTTTTGATTTTTTTATGTAACATTTAAGAGAGCACCTTTGGCATCTGAGAGACTCCATGACAGCAGCTTTGTTCGCACACATCATGGCAATGTTTTCACTTACATTTCATACAATGCCAAGTGCCTAGTGACTGTTGGTCTGTATTTACCCTGGAGCATTGAGCGTCAGAGTTGTTTATATGATAAAAACCTCTGAAGTGGGCACTTGAATATGTTTTATGTGGGCTAACCCTCATCCAAAAGGGAGGAACAGGTGACTTTTGTCGCTGTTGTTCCTATTATACCAGTGTAAATACTGCTTTATCTACTAGTTCACCGAGCTAAGTGACCTAACAGAAATCTGAAGTGTGGCAGAAATCAGTCCTGTTCTATTCCTTAGGCTTCTTTTCTGGTTTTTCTTTCTAGAAGAAGGAAAGAATTAACATGCCTGTGCAGTATTATAGCACAATATGGCGTTGGTCAGGTCTTGGTGAAAGCATATCTCACACAGGAATGGGTAACAGTAGGAAACAAAAATGAACAGCTGACCACAAAATGTGGTTTTAGTTGAAAACAGGATGTGAAAAGTGTTTAAATGCAATCTCATTAGCTCACTGTTTATCTACATTCTAACAAAAGAGATATTTAAACTTCCATGCCGAAACACGTATAAACCTGCAAGGGAGAGGACACCTCCTGGGTCACCTCAGCTGGAGGCTGGGTCTTCAGAAATCCTTACGAGCAGAGATGAGAATCATAAGTCTTTCAACTGTATAGATAGATGTTTCTTCACTAATGCTGTGTGGACTGGTGTGAAACTACTGTACCAGACAACAGCTTTCAGAGATTGTTCAGCAGTGCTCCAAGGATAGATAGGGGAAGAACCTATGAATGCCAACAGAGATCATTTTGATATGTGATTTAACTTCCCTCCTCCTTTCTCCCCTCCCTCTATTTGTTTTGTTTAAACATTTAGCCATGAACTGCCTGACCCTGAGCAAAGCTAATGTAACAGCAAGAGACTTGAACTAAGCACTGCTCTTGTAAGAATCACTTTAAGGCTTTAAATCTCAGCATGCATGAGAATAGCCTTCAGGTAGGAAGCGAAGCCACAGATACACACCACTTTGGAATACAGCTGTACATGTTGCAGTGATTCCTCTTGCTACTATTGCTGAATGTTATTTTGAGATAGCTGTGATTTTTTTTCCTAATTTCCAACAACTCCTGTTCCAGTTATTTCACAGCAGAGCCGGTACTTAACTAAAATAATGATAATTAAGTCCAGCCCAGAGAGAAAATAGTGTCTTTCCATTTCTTCCTTCTGATAGATAGGATGCAACTTTAACAAACCAAATTAATAACGTTTTCAGTAAATGTGAATGCTCATACAATAAAAAAATTAGGGGGGAGAAAAAAAAAAAAAAGTGTTTCCACTCCAGCTGGTGCTTCTTTTCATCTCAGGGCTCTGCAGAACCTTTTACTTTCCCTAGTAATACCACATATAGCAGGTACTGACCCCAGGTCAAATGGCTGTAACGTGATTTGAATGTTGATTTCAGGTTTGGTTTTTTCTTCTGACCACTGAATATCACCTGCAGTGCTTCTCCTCTTACAAACACTCTTTTTATGTCATCACGTCAGACATATTAACATTTTGTCTCTTTCTACCCATATTTACTGCTGTGTTCTAAAACTCATTTCTTCCTCCAGGTTACAGAATAAGCATCCATTTGCTTCTCATAAATGGCCTTACAACTATTTAAAATTACTCTTTCCATTTTCTGACCTAACCTTGCCGCTCTCTTCTGTCATTTACTTCTCCATTGCTTCATTAAAACAAGAAGTGTCCCCTTTTCACCAACATCACCTGAAGCAATATGCTCATCAACTGGAAACAAGTTAGAAAACAAAAGACCTGAGGATAAACCATCAAATGCAACAAAAATCTTTCACATATCAGAAGTGCTACTTCCAGCTCTGAGACAAGCAAATGAGTGAAAGGATTTGATGAGATCTCTCTACAGTTTTGGATGCATATATTTAACATGGAAAGAAGGGGATTTAACGGCAAAGCTTGATTATAAAATCAAAATTAAAGAATTTGGCTGGTTTATCTGATCAAGGACATAGAATCTCTTCATCAGTATATCATTGGGGCACACATCAGAACAGAAGCAAAATCATATACACTGAAGATGAGAATTAGGAAGCAAAAGCACTCACTTTAAAAGTTACTGAAAGGTTCTGAATCAACAGAGAAACATGGGAGTAGGAAGGATGCAAACACTTTTTTCTTCCCCTTTTAAAATTGGGCTTGATCAGTTTAAGGAAGAAACTATACGGTATCCTGTTGTAATAGCAGGGGATTAGACATGGACATGGTGATCAAGAACATCCTTAACAGCCCAGTGTTTACATGAAGGAAAGATGTTCAGTGTAAACCTGGGGGTTATAAGGACAGACAAGATTATCCTACTTGGTGTGGAGTGTTTGCAAGAAAAAACAGACCAGGAAAGATAAAAGCCTTACATTCGGAAGGATGAAAGCTTTCTGCTCAAGGGGAAATAAATGTTGACTGGTTGGAGGGGGAGAGTGGGGTGGGGAGAAAGAGATTGGAGAGTTGTTATTCTCAGAGCATTAGATGCATTTCTGAGCATTCCAGCTCTGACACAGATGGTGGCAGCCAATTTGAGGGGTAGGAATAGGATATGGTTTGCTCTACCATCGACGAGGCTACGTTCAATGAGGATCCCCAACAAGGATGTGCTACTTCTGAAAACACAAACCATCTGCCAAAGGCTCTTGCTCATCTGTGTCATAGAGAGGTTTCACGCTAATTCTTCAGCATCACTTTTTCATCAGTGCAGCTAAGAGAAGCTTAAGACAAGCAGAAAAATGAGAACCATGGCTCAGGAGTCCTTGCTTCAGTATACCTCTCTTAGTAAAGTCCTCGTAAAATGAATTCTGAGTCCAACTGCATTCAAAAAACCCCACAAGCTCTCAGCTTCACTGTTTCACAAGGTGTCCCAAAAACAACCAAAGGCAAAGAGTGAAAAATCTTGATCTCACTGAACTCAAATAATTGAACTCCCTTTAACTTCCAGGCAACAAGTCTCATACCAGGAATCACAGCAAGAGGCAGTGAAAAAGAAGTAGCAAAAGATGGGTATGGCACAAGCACACATGCTAAAGCTGGGTCCCTAGCCCACAAGGTGACGTCACTGTCATTTATACAACTTCAGGAAGCCTGTGGGTAAACAGAATTATCCAGCACAATTTTCCTCCTATGTCTTTCTGGGTGTTTGGGTTGGGCTTTGATTTGTTTTTCATTAGAAGTTTACAGGAATAAAATCTTGTTTACAATAGCTGAAAAAGAAGGACTGTTCAGACCTCAGTCTTATATCTTCAACCCATCTCTTTGTGGACCAACTCAAAACTTTCGCAGAATCGCTGGCCATTGCCTGTCATCTTTGAGAGACTTCAGTACTCAGAAGCTGCAGCAGAGGCTTTCCCCAAAGTCTCAACATTTAGTATTTCATAAACACATCAACTTTAATTTATAAATTAAATCTTCAGTCCTTGACTTGGCAGGAGAAAGACTGACACAACTGTAACTAAAAGGATGTCAATGTAGAAAATAAGTCTTAAAAAATTATCTTTAAAAAAAAAAAAAAAAAAGAAAATGTATGTTTGATTAGGCAGAGCAGACTCTGACAGCTTGGCGTGGGTAACGCTGCACCAGACCGGAGAGTGGAGTGTAAGCACACACCGCTGGTGGGATGGAGCAAGAAACAGATCTCATTCACATGTATGAATCCAGGCAGCCCAGGTGAATAGAAATTGATTAATTAACAGCATGAATATTAACAAGATCAATGATGAAATCTAAAACTGCAACTGACAGTAACCAGTGGGAAAATTATTAATACTAAAGTGCACCTCAGCTTAATTTTCTTTCCCTTTTTCCACAGTGAAAGACAACCATCAATTCTTTAAATAAATCTTAACCACAATGTCACCTACAGAGCAGCGTGTGAACCTTAACAATAGGGTGGTGGCTTCTTTGTGGCAGCAGCTGCTTCGTGCCATCACGCTGCTAACTATTTAAAACCTGGTGTTCAAATTCAAGGCACAGTACAGTTTATCCGTCCAAAGTAAGCAATAAGAGAGACACTTCTCAATCCCAGGAAGTGATGACCAATTTGCAGAAATGTCACCTCCCTCATTCTCTGGGGTACTTTGGCACTGTGACATGAAATGGTGTTCTGCTGTTTTATCCTGGTAATGGCCAGCTCTTCAGAGAGTGATAACTGGTTGCTAATGTTCAAATGCTGGTGAAGAATACAACATTTATTTTGGCCAGTCAGAACCAAAACTCTGCCATTTGTGCTTTGGACAACTAGCAAACACAAAATGCAACCCACTCTGAAAGCATTAACTCTGTGTGCTCAACGAATGCTTATAACATTCCACCATCCTATTTTGTTTCACACCTCAGATTTCTGCTATAGATGAATGAAATACAAACTGTCCAGCTAGTGCTAGGCCAGTAATGCAGGAGTTAACAATCCAACCACTAAGAAAAAGAAACAGAATACTTTGTTTCCTCCTCTCTGTCACTGTTTTGCAATTTAACATTTGCCATGAATTAATTACTGGAAGGCTCCATTAAGACTCTTAACATTTAGACTAAAAGTTCAGCACAAACTCAGGGTCACTGTTTACAGTGCTCCCTGAGCAAGCAGTCTTATTGCTTGGAGGTAACCATGAATGTTAAAAGGTACAAGACAAGTATAATCAGGAAATGAAATGCAAAACTCTAAAAATATCCCCGTGATCTATGCATGCAGCCATGGCGTCTGACAAATTCAATTAAATTTGTCATACATCATTCCTACAATGTTATTGACAGAGACATAGCAGTATTGAATTTTAATTATTCAGCTAGTATTGATCCCACAATAATCTGGTGAAAATCATCTCGGGTTGTCAGTACCCCTAGGAGACAACAGCTATTATCTAATTATAAATCACACTGTGTCATTTGATAAAAGGTTAGGGCTTTCTTTTTACACATTTTTGCAGTCGGATTCTCGTGTATAAATCAGAGTGACATGATTGTCTGCAAATGCTAATTATTTTCTTCCCATGACAGACTCATAAAAGTGAGCTCTTAGTGTATGTAGCAAATTCCCAGAGATGCAGCAACAATTTAGGAATTTTTACTCCACATTGACCTTGAGCAAGGAACTGTAACGTTCACAGGGTCTGCATTTCCCTCAAGGAGAAGACAGGGACAATATTTGCCGTGCCTGCTCTCATAAAACGCTTTGAGAATCTCAGAGGCAAGCTGGTGAACAGCAGCAAACTTTCCATTTCAGCTCTTGCATGGAGACAAAGAGGCTGGCTGGTAACGTGCAGAGTTCTCTCCTCTTCCAAAATCTTAGCTTCCCTCTGCACCCTGCTGCTGTCACCAGGGAATTGGGTGGCTGACACTATCTATCCATTTTCCTTTTCTCCTTCCAGCCCCCAATTTATCAATGCACTCAAGACAACAGGAGGACACAGGACCTTGCAGTGGCAGTGGTGCAAGAGGGAGGGCCAGGGGCACACAGACACCCCACATCCATGCACGACAAGCACCCAGCGTTGCAGCGGCAGCTCCTGCTTGCCCACGCTGCATTCCCTGCCTCCACCCAGCTCCTTCTGCTGTCCTCTCTGTTTCGTGGGTGGCAAGCAGTCCTATTTTCAACTGACTTGTAAGGAGAGATGCAAGACTGTCGCTTCGCTGCCCATTCTCATGCCTCGCAATGCCGGGAAGCTTATTCTTCGGGGTAAGTAGTGTTCCCACAAGCTCACCCCATGGCCTGTGGTGGGGAGGCACTGACAGATGAGAATAGCTATGACCTACTGCTGACATAACAAAAACATCCCAATGTTTGAGGTAATCCGGCCCTGAAATAACCGCTCAAGGAGGTCGTCAGTAGTCCCTCACAGACCCCCCTTCTTCATCCTTTATTATTTGGAAAAGACATCCCACTTCCAAAGACACCTTTTATTAGATCTGGTGATTTGGGCCCAGAGGAGGAGGTGTGCATTCCCAAATCACAGAGCCAGTCTTAGCAACCACCTTATTTCCTTCTATGTCACCTGGCTCTTGGCTCAAGCACCCTCCGCTGCCCAACAGCTGCAGCACCATGGCGCGGGCAGAGAAGTGCCAGCCGATTGACTGCTTCAGAGATCACAACCAGCTTCTCCAGCTCCGCAGAGAGACCCCAGGGCAGCCAGAGCAGCTCTCCGAGTAAGGCAGTCAGAGGGAAACTTTACACACAGTCCAATAGCACATGACAGACGGCATCCCTGCAGGGTACATTTATGTATAAGGAAAGAGGGTGATAAAAGTGGCTGATCATTGCTCCCTAAAATACAATGACTTAAACAACGGCAATGATGGTCTGTAATAAAGGCAGCATTCAGTGCTGTTCTGGGACTCCCTTTTTTCCCCCACACATGCCTTGAACTTTATGATACAGAAATAAGGATAAAATAAATGATCAGCAACAAATGGCCTAAACTGAGAACTTGAAATCTGAGAGAGGAGGTTAAATACTTAGAGAACTGTAAATGTCCTCCTTTAGATTTTAATTTTATCTGATTTGAAAATGTCACTATTGAGTCAAGGGCAACTTAGAGACTACAGAATTTTTTCAGCCGAAACAAGGGACATTTTGGAAAATCAGGTTCAAATGAGAAACACACACATGAAAGCTATCGCTTGGCACTCAGTGCAAGTCTGCAAGCCCTGAGTGGGCTGTGGGACCCACTTTATTTTGTCAGCAGACATTTTTACACTTGTACTCCAAAACTGTGACATTTTCTGCAGCTAATGGATTCCAGAGACTCCACAGGGAGACTGACTACAATCCTCCATTCCCTAACACTGCCCTGAGTTGAAGGATCTTGCGCAAAAAAAAAAAAAAAAAAAAAAAGGAGATGCATTATTAGCAACAGCTTTAGATTAGCACCTAACCTGCTGCCAGGGTACCCCTGTATGTGCTGCTACCAGAGACTTCCAGTAATACCATAGGGTTTAAGTCCTTGAGCTCTAGTTTGAAGGGAGAATTGGCATGGAAGAACCCAAAGACTTCCTTCCATTTAGTTTCAGAAAGCTAAACCATGAGGTAGCGTTAAAAGCTCCTCTGGCTAACCTTTGCAAACCCACTCCTGGCAAGTCTAAGCAGAGTCAGCACTGTGTCCACTCCCAATTGCTTAGTAACTCCTCATTTGCCTTCTTTTCATTACCCCAAAACTCTCCCACACAATGCAGTATGACAAGCCACTACAAGTAAGAGTAAAAATTCCTCAGTGTGATTTATTTAAGCACCACACAATGCTCACTCACTTTCCATACCTGAGCCAAATTCACCTCAGTCATCTAAAAAAGCAAGCTGCATGTCCTAAGCCTCTGCTGCCCTGAGCCACCTTGGTTGTTTTAAATACTTAATTTTATGACTCCTTTCTCTCTTTACAGGTCCTTTCTGTTTTCAGTCCTTGCTTTATACCAGCGCACTCTGTGACCAGTTCTTTTCCGTAATTAACCTCATGTGTTCGTAACTACCAGTGCTTTTTCTTACTCTGTGTTATGCCAAAACCTTCATGAACAAATACATATACAGGACAATACACCGTCTCAGTGGGGTGCACAGTTGTGTGCAGTTACTCTATTAGCATAACACAAAGCCAAAAAGCACCTCCAGAAGGCACCTAAAGGAAAACAACGCCAAGAAATGCCAGGCTCAGCATACATCACTTCTTCCTGTTCTGCCTGCAGAAATGTTTGTCTTTCCCATCACGGCCCAGTTCTACCTGTCCAAGCCCACCTACAGCTCCAGATTAGGCTTGCACACACATCACCACAGACTCACAGGTTGTGGGTGGTGATGCAGAAAAAGCACCATTTCCTTCTCTGCATGGCAACCCAGATAAGTCAGGTCTGACCCCAGAGGAGAAGCTGTACTTTCTCACAGTCTGCAACCCAAAACTGAGGTTATGCCTGGCAACAAGGGAAAACTGTGTGACAACACACAGAAGAAAACCTACCTCTTAATTTTGAGGCAAATGCAAAGTTGTAAAGAAACCCGTATTTCAAACAATCCAAGGGTTTTGGAAAACTTGAGGACCTGTGCAGTTTAAAAGGCTACATGCTTAAAGGCTTGATTATCCCAGACAAATAACTATATTTCACAGGCGGTACAAAAACCTCCTGAATGAGTAATGGCAGCTCACAGGTGTACAGAAAATCTGCATCTAACCAAAGGTAAAAATAAAAGAGAAATTAAAGCAGGACGTGAAGTGTTTGACTTGGAGAACTTTCCCAGAGAGGCCATCCATCAACTCCTGTACTGTGCATGAACATGGCATCAGACCCATGCAACGTGTAACATTTTCTCATTGAAACACTTGGCATTGTTTCATCGGTCTAATTTTGTGCATTTTTTTTCCCCAAATTTAAGCTGCTGTTCAGTCATATATACTTTAAACCTTTTGATTATAACAGTGTATTGCAATATTCTATAAAGTGCAGCATTAATGATTTAGAGGTTAACAGCTAAATAAGATAGTTTTCCAAATGGTGTATGATAATGTTTGGTAAATAACAAATAAGATACTACCAGTGCTTTTGGCTCTCACTGTACAGCAGTAGCTTGTGTACTTGCCCTAAAAATGTTGCTGCTACGTCTCAGTACATCTTTATATACACCTGTCTCTCTAGAACGTGTGATATGCTCACTTCAAAACTGCGAAGGTCTCAGCAGAAGTTATTGAGTAAAGCACTAGGTGTGGAGACTAGAAAAGCAAAATAACCCATACTGGCCTTAAGCTGCGGGACTCTAAAACTGACCAAAAAAACCTCTCTCTCTTTTTTTATAATTTGTTCTTGAAGACTAAAAAGCTAAACTGAAAAAAATTTCATTTGTTTCCACAAAACAATCACAAAGTTGTGGAGATAAAAAGGAAGTAACCATAAAGTTTCCGCTGACATAAAACTTTGATAGAAAAGGTGTCGTAATGTTTGCAAACAGTAGCAGCACATTATAAACCAACACCGAACACATATTTGAGTTCTAGTCAAATCTCATCTCTGCTGGCAGAGTATACAAGTTTTTTTCATCTGATAACTGTACAATCAAGTGATCTGATTTAGTGTGGTACGTATTGAACAAGCAATCAGATCCAGAAAAATAACAGAGCCCCTCGAGCAAACTAAGTGGCTTTTCTGACGTCCTTGCTGACAGTGTTTCCTAAGAATTATCAACAAGTGACGAAGACTCACAAGGGGAAGCAGAAAGACAAAAGCTGCAGCTGGACAGTAATAGCTGCTCCTCCCTTTCTGCTGGACGTACAGGGAACATTAACAAGCCAGAACTGTGAACCCATCACATTTCAAACACCGAATTAAAAAACAACTTGTTTTCTGAGAAACATAACAGGCCCATGAATTTATTCCTCTGTACAGGATGTTGGCCAGCTCTCCCTCACCACCACAGAGGAAGATCCAACAGATCAGGAATACATGCAAGGTACAAAGTGGATGATCAGGCCATAGCCCCACGCCCTTGGTGGAGCTCCCTGGATAACCTACTGCTTTGAACAAAAGCAGAAGCATTACTGGATAACGAATTTGTCCACATTCACTGTAGGGCCATGGGGAGGTGGAGAACATTTACTGTTTGTAACACTGATAAGCCAGCCTCATCATCCATGATGCAACACTTCCCAGCTTGCCTCAGAAGGAAAAAGGTTCTTCTCGTGTTCAAATCACGTCTATTATTACTGGTGAAAGATGCCTAAATAGCATGCAGGTGCAGAAACGTACTCCAGGGTGAATGCATTATCGGCTTCAGTGTCACAGAGGCTCAGAGAAAGAGGCCACCAAATCAGACAAAGATGATTTCAGAAAGATAAACACTTTTAAGAATGTCCCATGACTACAGAGCAGGTTTTGAGGCATGACTACTTTTGCTCGGGATGTGGCCTTAAGCAAGGACTTGATGAATTTTCATGAAGAAAACCAGGATCCTATCTGTGCAGAAAGCAAACTTTTATGGCAAAATTCACCAAGCATAAAATTGCTTTCTGCTCCATTTATCTGGAGGCAGAGTGGACAAAACCATGTTGGAATCCAGGTTCTTCCCTCCTGAAGTTTCTCAAGGCTCACACGATGAGACCAGCTTCTCTGAACTACTCTGATTTCCACTCTACATCTAAGAGCTGAATTCAGTAGTTCCAAGCTAAAGTCCATAAAAAGGGACATCAAAATTAAAAATTCTGCACTCCCTTGACCCATTCATCTACCACAGCTGACCCGTGCAGGAACTTCAGTAGTAACCCCATCTATGTTTTCCTCATAGATCCACACCAAACTGCAAAATGGTGAAATAGCTGTCACTCAATTCACAGATGCAGCCAGAGATCCAGTTACTCTTAATCCAGCAGCATTACTTTGCTCAATCTGTTTCTCTCCAAGGGTGAAGAATTAATGCTTTGCATTCACTTTCCTTTTTCTTTTCTTTCCTCACTTTTCTGTGTCGAAGGAAATGAAGCCACATCCATTCCAATTATTACTGCTATCTAAAACCTTTCCAATAACAAGGCATATGGGCAGCTAAACATGCACAAACTAATCAGCTTTTACTGCCTGATAAAGTGTCACACTTGTCGTGTTCCCTGATCAGCTGAGCTTATTAGTTCGCTGCATATGACGATCACAAAATTACATCTATTATCCACTGTCTGGAGATTTAAAAGCTTCCTGTTCTGCAAAGATTATCCATCAATGGAAGCAATTCTTAAGGGAGAGAAAAGAATATGTTAGTTCAGTGCTAGCTTTGCCAGGCAGGCCTTGTTGGATTTATCATCTTAAATCTGTTACATTGACTGAAACCACTCCTGCTGTTTTTATCCAACTATCTGAGAACTGATTGGTAACGTATTAGTAATAATTGTACTAAACGCTCTTCTGAATCCTTAAGAAGAGAAGTCAAATGGGACTTCTTTTTCTTTGGTTAAACACTAGTTCATTATGTGCTTATAAAATCAAGTAGGTGGCTGAGCAGATGTGAAATACCTTTGGGTGGTACAGTATTTGGCAATTTTTAAAAGTGCTTCATCCTGCCACACCATTGCCATGTCACCTGAGGCCCAGTGGCAGAGGGAGGAAGCAGAGGTGGCAGGACAGGACAGGGTCTTGCCCCTTTGCAGATCATGAGAAGCCAAGAGGCTCTGCCTTGCTTATTTACCTTTTGAAGGGAGAAACTAGAGCTTTTATTATCCTTAAATTTTACATCTTAGAGGAATGGAGTACAGGTGAAAAATCCTCTTTAAAAAGTTGGCTGGAGCTTCTTGTTCTCCGTCTCCTTCCCTTGGAGTGAGGGAGCCCACATCATCTCTGCTGTTCCACTGCAGTCAGTGGCTCCCACTGCCCACGTTTTTGGTGAAGCAATCTGTCCCATATTCAAATGGGCAACATGATTTTTTTTTTTTTTTTACATTAAAAGCCCTTTGTCATGTCCTAGTCTGCAAAGGGCTCCTGTGGGGTTTTTCCTCTTCCCCTCACCCCCTCCACTCTTTGCTTGCCTCGTATGTTTTGGAATTATTGTTAAGGATTCACTCTGGTCTCCTCTGCAGCAATCCAGAAGTTACTCTAAAATGTATGGCCCTCTTCATCCTAAATGTACCATTTATCATACTTAATTTAATTTTCAAGACATTCTGGATACAACACTACCACCAGCACAGAACCATGTGGTGCCACACTCCACTGCATAGCAAGTAACCAGCTCCTCAGCCCAAGCATGTACTTTTACATACTAATGGGTAGATATGCAGTCAATCTATTTCTAAAAATAAATTATGGATATTCTTTATCTATTCACATATCCCAAGCAGGGGAATGAACAACCGGAAATCAGAGCCAAATAGTTTGTTTTACAAGCATCAGGGCTAACCCACGTAGGGTTCTATATTGTTGATTCAATCTGTCTCCATTTTATTTTCTTGATAGTGCCAGTCTCCTTTCCTTCTCATTTTTACTTTCAGCCAGAAGGAAAAAAAAAAAAAAAAAAAAAAAAAAAAAAAGAGCTGATACTTATTCCAGCCATGAATCAGCATAAGCATTCAGGCTGGCATCTTCCCTAAAGAGATTAATAGTGGCAAGCTTGCTTGGCCTTCTGCCACTTTATACTCCTGCATAGCAACCTCTGCATGGCATTTCTGTTAGCCATCCTGCCCCTCCAAATGAGCAGAGATAGTTAGTATAATTGTGCTCTCTGACAAGGCGAAAAGAGGGAATTAGCTGCCCTTTACTTTCCGCTCAGGTCAGCTAATCCTCAGGGTGGTCGGGCAAATTACAGAGAGAATGTTGTATTGAAATCAGCTCAGGCAAGCAGAGGGGCAAGTCCATTCTCAGCACTTGTACAAGCCGCCTCCAAATTCAGAGTGTGAGGCAGGAACGGCAGGAAAGGGACAACAGGCACAACAAGGCTGGTGGGTGTATGAGCAGCCCTTCCATCGGCCGACAGCAAGGGAAAGGAATCCTGAACAACTCAATTCATTCTCTTGTCAATCTGCGCAGAAAGAATGGTACTTCTGATTGGAAGTGTTAAAAAAATGAAATGGGAACCCGCAATGTGATTCTCAATTGTATCTGCAAAGAGTATAAAATGGCTGGCCCCTTTCTCCAGTTCCTGTCCATATTTCCAAGCAGATATGCCTAATCAGAGTCATATTTGAGTAAAATTGCATACAGATTGCAAAGCCCAACGTGCCTAAGGTGATACCTTTCAATAAACATGCTGTAGCATCTAGTGACATTTATTCAGGCACTGGTGATGTTGGTGCCACTGGTGAATATACCCACCTGCTTAGGCTAATGCTGCACCTCTCCTACTTATTCCAAACTTCACAAACACTGATCATCACTGAACCAAATCAAAAGCTGCAGGAATCAGAGAGCACCTCTGTATGGCAGCCAGTGAGCAGCAGGATTTCTGGCAAAAGCATGCACTCTCCATAATGGACTTTTTTAGAACCAGTAACAAAAAGTGAAACAGCAAAACATCTAGTTAATTCTCAGTGTGACAAAGGAAAGAATATGGAGAAAGCAGTAACAATTTTGTTGTGAGAAGCAGTACTTTCATGCTTTGTAAGACACTTTTTTTACCCAAATAAGTCTGTCATTCATAAAGGCAGAGCCTTTATGGAGGAAGAGAAATGTTAACTCCATTACACAGGTGTAGCTGAGTGGTCCAGCAAATTGTGCAATAAAAGATTGTTATCACTTACAATCCTGTTCAGACAACTGACCTGTGCAGTTCAAGCACTGCCATCCTTGACCACAAGGGACTTAAAGTCATGATAAAATTACAGTGATTTTTCTAGTAAATCTCCTCTACTTCTAAAACACACAAACAAACCAGGATGAATCAGAGCTGCCTGATATTGCCATTTTGTATAAAAACTATAAAAGACACCATGTGAAGAACGTATTCTCTATCTGTGGACCCCAAAAGAAAAAGATAGGAAAACATAATTCTCTCCAACTTAGTGACTGGGAAACTGAAGCAAAAAAGCCTGCTTTGTGACTGCCACACAGATCCAAACAGCAGCCCGTTGCCTGGTGTCTCACCCTGTTGCTGCGGCAGTTTATTCTTCACATTGCACTGCCCCTTGAGAATAGGCAACTAAATATTTATAAGGAAGAATAGAAGTATTTAGAAAAGGACAATTTTAAGTAAGAAAAAAAGAAAAGAAACTGACAAAATCTTTCACAAATTAGAAACAAACCATCCCTGCATTAAATAATCAGTAACCAAGGGTACTGTGCCATTCTCTCAGGTCTTTTTCGCCCAGACTACTTAATTCCAGGGGGGATTTAGCTTTACAGGTTTAATTTTGTCTGTGAAGGTAACAAAAGATAATCCATTCATTGCAACCAGTTCCCTTTATGGCTCTGTTCATGAGTCTTGAGACAAGCTCTGCCCTGGAGAAGAGGCACTCCAATCTCTGCTGACAGCAAAAATACAGCGAGGTGTAAGTCCCAATTTAATTGTGACTATTCAAATCACTACAAAATAAACTGTTTTCCCAGGAGCTTCATGAGGTAAAATGGAAGTCAAAACTATTTTCTATACAAGTAAACAAACGAGAAGAGCAGACAATCTTGCTAATGAAAAACACCGAAAATAGCTAAACGAGTAATTTCAAGAGTTGCAAACATGACACACTGTAGAATACAGAGCAGCAGCTGATTAGCAGTACCATTTTTATTTTCTAATGGTGTGTAATTAGTAGTTTCTAAAAGAAGATGCACATGGCATTTCTTCAAACTAAGCACAGGCTCTGTTTGTTAAAGACATGGGGCTTCATTCTTATCTCTAACGTGTTGCAATGCCAGGATGTGCCCTTTCTTAAGGCTGTGTTCTCAAAGAGCTATTGTATCACATTGCAACACCACCAGGCTCCTTCTCTGAAAACATCTTTTAGAATGTCACAGAAGGGAGACTTTTTTAACATTTCAGTCGTTATCTTTTAGTAAAAAGGAATGAGTAATACCCAGAGTATATTTGCCAAGGAAGCTGGATGATTTATTTGAATATTTGCACAGCTTTTGCAGCAAATCTCCGTCACTGTTTCTTCTGCATTTTCAGATCAGAGAAGAAAAACAAGTATTTCAGTAACATACAAATGGAGCAAACAATGCCAGCCCCAAGGGAGTGGGGAGAAAGAAAAAGCCTAAAAATGCATACAGACAGGACGAATAGAAACCAGCTTTTTTAACTGAGTAAGGAAATAATTTCCTGCAATCATGGACCTTTTTGCAACAGAGTTAGAGCAAAACAACACAATGTAAGATGTCATACAGCTAAACATCCACAAAAGAGTAGTAACAGGACATACCTCCTGGTGAAGAGCCTAACACAGTGTGCCAAGAGTTCAGAAAGCTACAGCATGAAGTGAATTTAGGTCCATATCTCAAAAAGTCATCTTACTGCTTATATTACCAATTATCTCAATTAATCAATAAGAAATTTTTTTCCACGGCAACATAAGCTTTTGCATCAATGTTGGAAATATCACTGTGCACCCTAATGCCTACAACTAGAAGGTACACACGTGCATCTGTGGCTGGCTGTTTCTCACCGCAGCAAATTTCTTTGTGCAACAAAGGCATTAAGCCTCCACATCAAGGTCCTCCAGCATGGTGGGACCACTGCTATCGGAATTGAACGTCAAACACTTCAAACAGCGTGGAGCTGGCATTTTGGAAAAAGTCACAGGGATAGAAAGCATTTCAGCTTGGAAAAAATTGTCACAGAGAAAGAAATTGGGAATTAACCTGGGTCTCAAGAAACCTGGGAATAAAATGGGTTCAAGCTCCATTTTTTTCCCCCACACCCACACTTCACAAGACATAACCCTCACCTCACCCAAATGCTTGTGAGAAGGAAGAGGATGAGGGCTGAAAAGCTTTTAAGTGTCCTGCCCTGCCTTATCTGCAATTGCTTTTTAATTTGGAAGTGTCAAAACACCCATTTCCAACTAAGTACAGGAAAGGCCATGGGAAAGGAATCAGAGGGAAACGGCTTTGCTCCCCCTTGCTGACAGAGAGAAGCAATCAGCCCTCCTGGGCAAGCTTTGCTGGGGCAGAGCTGAGATTGCGCCTGCAGGCTGTCCTCTCCTCCAAAACCTTTCCTGCAAAGCACAGGTATGTGCTTGTGACACTATTCTTGCCATCTCCATGCAGGAATGACAGAGGCAAGCAGAAGTTCACAGGGACAGAAGACTGTTTTCTTCTGTATTCCTGCACAGCCATTTAGAGCCAGATCTTGATCCCAACAGTTTCATACAGATAAACAGGAAAGTCAACAATTCAAATTATTTTCTTAGGTAGACATCAGTACAGAAATAAAAATATCAAAGCTAGGGGAGAATAGAGCTGAAAGATGGGAGACAGCAGAACTGAATGGCTTGGAGTTATCTTTTACACATTTGCTTTGCAATCTGCATTACCAGATTTTCTGTTGAGATATACTAGAATTTTGCATATTGTCAGGTATTTGAGGAAGCAAAACATGTCGAAGAACATAACATCATATTCTATCTAGCAAAAGATTTTATTCTACTAGCAGAAATATGCATTTTTTTTAGCTTCTTAAATTGGATGTGCACAGCTGATTAAATATTTAACTAAACTTTCACTTCAGGCAGTCAGAAAATGCTCTGAAAACTGTCTGTTGAAGTGATGAAGTGAAGGACAGACCAGTGCAGTAAGGGGCATCCACATGGGCCACCAGTGGTGTCTCCCCTCAAGGGAAGAGACATTGCAGGTTTTTCTCCGTAGGGATTCCAATTATAACAGTCGGGCACACTGCAGAGACCTGGTCCCACAGCAGGAA
>NW_010097609.1:228174-252147 GCF_000699245.1 Pterocles gutturalis
GCTGCTGGGCAAGACGCACATACCTGGGTGTGTGACACTTAGTCACTGTTTTTCAACCCTCTCCTTAGAAAAGGACCATCTCACACTTTTCTTCCACAGAGCAGAAGCAAAATTAAAAGGAAAGGAGGATGCTCTTAGGGACGTGATCCAGTGAGGGACAGACAATGGTGCTGGGCACCCAGTGCCTGATACTGATGATTTTTTGGTTTTACCTGGGAATGCAATGCAGACTGCAGCCTGCAGGTACTGCAAGTCTTCTTTTGTACCATATTGTGGAAGAGACAACTACAGATAAGAAACCATGACCCTTTTTAAAGGTGGGACTTAAAAAAAAGAAAAAGAAGAAAAAGTCCCTCTTAAAACACTTCCCAAACATACACACACTCCTTTGGTGTTCTAGCAGGACTTCTGGAGCCAGAATTCATGAGAAGCAAAGCACCACAATGTAGAAGCAGAAAACAAATGGATTGTTTAACTCACCTTGTTGGTGACCCGGGAAGCTCATTGCAATTCTAAAGACTTTCCTTTTGACTCCAAACAGGTCTCTTACAAGCACAGCCACAAATTAATATGTAGCTAAAAATCAGGTACTGCAACCTCATGCCTTGAGGTCTTGGTCTGGAACTCTGAATCCTGCCCTTTTTTCCACATTGCCTGGGCAATATCCAGGGAGCAAAACCAGGCCAGCATGAATTTTGCAACAGAAAGTTTTCATTCAGTGCGTACTTGGCATGTGCTAAGAGTGCATGAGAAGTCACAGACAGGAGAACACCTACCTTAGAGATTCCTGTTTCACTTAGAAGTAAGCTGGGATCACAGCATGTCAGCTCTGTGAAGGCAGAGACACTCTGGGCCAAAGAGAGCTCTTAGTGCTGGAAAACAAAATTAAAATACATACATGAGTCAACAATAAGACTTTAACCATCTCCAGTGTTAGGTCACAGCTAAGCAGACTTTCAGGATCACCATTTTGGACAGGGCACCGAAATCCTCACTAAACACCTATCCTCAGCCTGGGCTCTGCTCTCAGTTCTTGTCTGTGAAAGAGGATGAACAGAATTTGTCTCTTTTGTGGGAGGCTGTTGGGATTGTGCTGCGATTTTGAAAGGGCATCAGTCCTAAGTACCAGGGAAAGCCTGGAATCCAAAAAATTGAATAGTAGTGTAGAAAAAGGTTGTGTTGGCTTAGATACAGAGTATCTTGCTGGTCAAAATTATTTCTGGTTTACTATGTTAAAACTTGTCTGTATCAGTATATAAATTTTAAGACTAATTATTTTTAATAACTGTTTGTTTCAAAATGTAATACAACTACTATTATTCAAATTACCCAGTATTACTGTAACAGTGTTCAAAAACTACAGTATTCAAAAGCCACAAACTACTCACTCAGCAAACAAAAATTCTTTTCTTGATGGGCAGTGGCTTTCATTATTTCTCCCTTCATGCAATCACTTACTGCTACTGCCTCATTCTTCACAGGAATCTTCTGCAGAAAGAAAAACCAAACAAACAGTGAGTTAATCAGGATTTAAATCCCTTTGTCTGAGTTCCTGCCATAAGGATCACTCTGTTACTACCCAGATCAGCTGGCCCTAGCTGGCCTTCAAGGCTGTGCTCATGGCATTAGTCTACCTGTGCTGTACCTGAGTCAACAGGAGAGAACAAACTCCAAGGCACCGATGAAGAGACATCTCCTGCATACATAGCAAAAGCTGCTAGTGGAAAAGATCTCCACGAGCAGCTCATGTGCTGTTTGCAACAGAGCCACAGGTGCTCTCAATCAACAGCAGGCAACGAGGCAGCACGACACCCTGTTAGGACTGGGGGACTTGAATCCTGCTTTTATCATAGGATTAGATACCACAGCCACTGTGGGCCAGCTGTTTGTTATAAAGAAAAAAGAAGCAGCACAGTACCCCTCTAGGAATACTCTTAGCATGACAAGCTCATTTATTCCCAGCAGTTGTTTATCACTCTGTACCTTTCCTGCACCAAGTGAGACAAAAGACAGGATTTGAATGTGAAATGGCTTAAATATTACAGTAGAAATGGGGGGTGAGGGCAGAGAGGGATCCAGATTCCCTTCCAAGATCTACTGCAGGATTTGTGCAGGACTTTCAGCAGCTTGTTTCTCTCCTACACTTCAGCAGTCCTCTACAAAAAACAGAGATACTAGTATGCAGTGCCTAGGAATGACAGGATTAACATCAAATCTCAGCTGTGTGAGATCTCAGGATGGGAAGGGCTAACTGACCATCATATGTGCAATTTTGTTTATCTTCAGCAGGGAAGTTTCCCATCTCCCTCCTCCTTGGTAGGATCAACCTACTGGAACCAGTCCTAACCACTGCTTGCACGAGGAGCTGAAGTCACCAAGGCTGTGACCATACACTTAGTGCCAGGCTTATGGCATGAGTCAGACTAAAAGCTCAATGATCACAGCAAGCCAAATCCCTCACCTCCACTGGCCAGATCCTGCCTCTTAACATGCTCACTGCAAGGCCCTCTGGCTCACCACTGACACACACCAATCCTGAGGAAAGGAAATCTGGCAAAGAAAAAGAAAACCAACTCCAAATCCAGGTATATTGGCCAGGTCAGTCATTGGCTTCAAGACAGTCACTGGGGCATGCTCCTGGGAGACAGGGTTGCCCAGGGCAGCCCCTGTCTTAGGCACACGGGATAGATAAACTACACATGCGAAATAGAACTAGAAGAAACCCTTTAAAAAATTAGTATTTATAATCAACAACTGCACTGTATCTAATGCAGGCTGACTGAAATCTTCCTCTCTTTGCTGGTGCTCTGGGGTTTTGAGAGACGTGTACATCAAGTAACAAAAATCAATTGAAAATTCCTATACAAATCTCTTTGTTGAATTTTTTATTATCATTCATTTAAACCCAACAAACTACGTGTCCCTGGTTTTCAACCTCACGTGGCCATGAGGCCCTCCTGCCTCCCTGCCTTTGGCTGGAAAAGCAACTCCATGCCTCAGTGTGTCTGGACCAGGATGGGCACAGCAGCCCTGAGGCAGTAGGCGTTTGACATTCCTGTCTCTAGAGAGCTCCCGAGTCCTTATTTATTACCATCAGGCATGACTGCATTTCTGTATTTCTTTTATATGACGAATTCATGTACATCTGCAATTTAGTTTCTAAATGAAGTTTGCTTTCTAGTGTCAGACCACCACAAGTGGCACCAGTAGGCAAGGACTGACCAGTTCTGGGAAAGGGAGCACACAGCTCTGACCCTGCAGAGCAAATCACATTCAAGAAGTACTCCCTGTCACTGCGGCCCCAGAGGCATACAAAAGCCATCACTATAAACTATATTTACTGTTACTTTGAGTAAATTTGGGTTGATTATGCAGAGTGAAAGAAAAAACGTTCACTTTGGGCTTACAAGAAGAGAAACTGCTCAGGAAGCTGAGAGCAGCTCCCACTGCAGCAGTTCAACTGGGATTGATGGTGGGAGCCCGCAGGAGGAGGCACGGTTCCCATGGGGGCAGAGCTTCCAGGCTGAGAAATGGCCCAACGCTTGTTCTTCTTACGGCTGCAGAGCCCCTTGAGCCTATTTTCACCTCAAAAAACCTTCCTCTTCTGGGGCGTGCCCTTTGAACCATACCTAAAATCTCAGGGAGGAGAAAAGAGAAACATTTGCTGGAAGTGCAGAGAAGTAATATATTTATATGTATATATTGTATATATGCATACATATATGTGTATGTATAGATTTGTCATATATATTTGAGTAATTATGAAACTACTCCCCCTAAGAATAACACTGAGAGGCACAGGGGCTTCACCAGTCACCTTGCAAGAAATACCATGCTTTGGATATCAAGGAGCTGGATTTATAGAGTTGTTTTATTTTCACTAAGTTTTTCATGTGTTTCATAAACCAGAACATGCTGTAATTTATTGCTTGTCTAGCATCTTTCATACAAAAAGATTACAAAAACATTTCACTGCCAGTTACGGTTAACCAGCCTTACTCCAAGGCAGCAGAGTTAATGCTGGACTCACATAAGCTCAGAAGTTCTTGGGCAGATGAAAGAGCTCAAAGCTTAATTACTTTTCATGGACAGAATTCCCATCATCTTCCTTGTAACCATATCCTTCCCAGGAACAGGGATCTGAAGGCTGAAGAGTTCAACGAAGATGGCTTGAAAGGAAAGCTGTGAGCCAAACTGGCTCAGGAAAAACACGTAATGGAGCATTCCCAGGCAGGACACACAGACAAAAATGCAGAAAGCTCTCTCCTCCTCCCTCAGCATCCTCAAAATTGAAAATATGGACCAGAACAATGTGCACAGTTAGAGTCATAGGATAAGAGAAATTGTCTAGGGCAACACAGCAGGGAGATTTTTAAATGAGCAGGATCATTTATTTGAAAAGAAAGGATATGCCTATCCTCAGCCCAGTGTGGAGATATTTTATTGCTCGACTTCTACATGAACTTATCAAGACAGTATTTGGACGGGAAGAATACACAGCAGAGATATATCAGTATGTATGTAGTGTGCCTGGCAGGGACTTGCAGCTTCTCTATTCCGAGCCTCAGGCAATAATGTCCTACGTGACGTGTTTCTGTGTTGAGGCACTGAACATCCATCGGATTTATGCAATTCACAATGCTCATGTGCTGATTTCAAAATCCATGAAGCACAGATGGCACCGAGATCTTTCTCCCCTAAAGAAAGGGTTATTCTTCTTCTTTTAGAAGATGGCTGGAGCCACAGAAAATACATAATGTTTTGAAGTCTAAGCTTTAATTAGAGAGATAAAGAAATGTATCTTCTTTTGTTAAAAGGGAAGGTTGTATTGAACGCGTGACAATGAAACTGCTTCCAGGACAACCACCAGAGATGTTCCTGCAAGGAACTCTGGAGAAGGAAGATAAAGCGCTCACTCTACACAAACACTGGCTTTTTGCCATCTTTGCACTTTTGTGACTCATCTCCTACTGGTTTCAGCAGCAAAAAAACTTAAATGCAAATAACACATCTCATCCATTTTTATCAAGGGCAACATCCAATGCTAAATCCAAAATTAGTCAATTCTTTAATATTAACAATACTGAGGAAAGGAGGACATGTTCGTGGGGAAACCTATGGGTTTATTGTCATGTGAATAATATATTATAACCCACAAAAGATAATGGGCATTTGGAGCAGGGCTGGTTTAGCTCTCACAAGTGCTGCTGCTAAGAGTTAAAGCGAACACTTCCTTGTTTAATAGAGTCTCCTGCAAAAATATGCCAATCAAAATGCTGTGCCTAGCATTGGAGAGATGCCCTTGTCTGGCACAGTCAGAGAACAGTGTAAACAGCACGATTCAGTCTTCTTCCTTGGCACATGGCAAACAGCAAGCAAACCCTAAAACAAGGGCAAACAATCACACCAGCAGCATGATTAGGTTTGCTCCAGAACACCTGGACACAAATAAAGACAAAGAGAGTGCAAGCGTGAGTTTCCCTCTCTGGGAAAAAGAAAACACAAGATCTGACAAAGTCAATCCCTAGTGTGCTGATACACAAGGATGAAATGACCCACACTGCAAGAAAATGTAAACAAGCAAAAAGAGATTACAAAATATTATATTTAATACTACAGTCTAAGTTTTCTTGACTATAGACTTCAGATTAGAGTTTCAAAGGCTAAAAGAACAAATAACGATATTGTCAATGCAACCTAAAAACTGTATCTGGAAAATAATGCAACAAGGGTTTGGCTAAGGACAAGCTTGGAAATGCAGCCTCTAGGGGATCTGCTTTTTCATGAAATTTTAAAGTTGTGCATAAAACATGGGTTTAGGTTGTGTGCTTAGAATTGTGTGAAGCCATGTAAGAGTAAAAAACACTTCTTTGGTATTCATTTACTACTTGAAAGAATGAGCACTGACAAGCTGGATGCTTAAAAACAAGATTAACCCAAACCTGGGCAAAATTCCTTTTCTTCCCGACTTCCAATGTCTTTGCTGGTTCTCCGTCTTTATCCCAGGAGTCAGCCTGCTATAACTGAAGGCATCCTGGATTTTACAATATTCTTTTTCTTAAGTAAAATATAAAAATGTACTTAGCATAAGGGTTCAAGTTTTCAGACTTAGGTGCTCAACTTTAGAGCAAACTGGTTTTTATGCAATGGTTCAGACTGGCATTTGCTGTTTTATGATGCAAACGGGAGTTTCTAGCAGCTGCTGTGACAAGCTCTGGGCAGAGCTGGGTGTCCCAGAGTGCTACTGGGACCAGTGTCACTATTACCAAAACGACAGCGCCAGATCTTCCCATCCCTGTCTGCTTAGCAGTTTCTGCTCACTGCAGGAGCCCCTGTGGTTAGGCAGTCCTTGAACCCAGAGAGATGGGCCAGAGCAGAGGCTATTTCCAGCAGAGCTAAACTGATGCAGAGACTGAATCCTGATGACAAAGCCAGCACGTATCTCTCTGCCTTGTGGAGAGGGAATATCACTGTCTCAGTCTCAGCATCTTCAGGATTGTTTAATTCTCACATTTTAATTTCACTATTATTCACACTATTCCACCTAATCTTGGATTATTTATTGCAAAAAGAAAAAACCCACAACGATCAAGCCCCTCAAATACAGACAGAATATTTCAGCATGTTATCCCCCTTCGCCAGTTAGTTCATCACATGCAGCCTTGCTTTGATTTCCCTGACTTAAGAATCATCCAATTTGCTGCAATGCTGCACAAAATAAATCACTAACCTCTTAAAACAACAAAAAAAAGGACTTTTAACGAGTCAAAGACAATATTGTATTACCGAAGCAAAGATTAAAGGAACTAAGTTGTTCCTTTAAAATAAAATTTGAAAGCTTTACACAGCCCAAGAAAGCAAAAAAACCCAATTGCTTCAACCACAGAAACACAAATGTTATTGGTAGAAAACATAGCAGGGCTTTTTGAGAGAACATCACTGAATGAAAGCAATAGAAGCAAAAATGGGATGAAAGGAAGAAAGGATGAGACAGATGAAAGAAAGATGAGAGCCGGGTGAGAAAACAGGAGGGTCATTTCCTTCATCTAGACTTGCTAACTTCACTGTTCAGAAACAAAGGCAGTGACTGTTCTTCACAAAATTGTCTCCAAGGACTCTGTAGCTCGCTTGGTGATATTTTTAAAAAATAGTTTGAAGAAAAAAAACTATATTCTTTAATGTCACTCAGCAGTAGTCCTGCAGCTGGTGATTTCTGTTCATACAATGGTTTGAATTTTTTTTCTGCCCTAGTTATTTCATTACTACCATAGGATTTATTACATGGTAATTCCCTGAGCTCTTACAAATCTATTTGATGGGAGGGGGGTTTATCTTATGATTCCGGTCTAGCAACAAATTTTCCATGTAAAATTTAATCTATTGTATCTCATTTTTGTATAATCAGATCATTAAAATGCATAGCTAATATGTAAATCTGAGCTAACCTCATTACCATAATTATGCTCCATAATTATTGAATAAACAAGCATTTTAGAGTTTCTGAAGTCTGCTGAGAATGCTTTTCCAGTTTGGGAGTGGCTTTAATTATGTGCTCCCTAATCATTATTATAAACCTTTGTGGCAATCCTGCTATGCGACTGTTTTAAAAGCTGCTCCTAATCTGCGTGGCAAGGACCAAAGGTTCATGTGCTGGGAGCACATCAGACAGGGTCTTTCAATCACAGCCTGACTGCCACACTCCACGTGAATTAGCGTTATTGTTTAATTTGTAGACAGGGCTTTCCTCACAAGCCTCCATGTATTTTAAGGAATTATAAGCAATAAGTAAAATTCTGCCTTTCTCTCTGGAAGGAGACTTAGTGAGTGAACATCTCTGTGTGTGACACAACTTTATGGAATGTAAAGTATTCTGAGAAAACACATTCACCATTGGTTTTACACCTGCATTGCACAAATGCCTGATGAAATAGCTTTCAAATATGCTGCCTACTGAGTATTTTTTCTCTCCAGGTTTTTTCCTTTTTAAGTGTTGTTATCAGCCTGGTTTTTGGGTTTGTTTTTTTCCCGAGTATATCCCTAAATGAGCCATAGGATCAACATCAGATCTCCAGCCAATACAAGCAGCTCCACTGAAGCTAATAAACCTTTGCCAATGTATGGAAGATTCAGCCCATTACCTTTAGAAAGCATCACGAGCAGAACCCTGCTGACTTCTTCAATCCGGTTTCATCTTTAATAAGAAGTACATCGTTCTCAGACTACCATTGTCAGAACACACTGTCACATCTTGACCTAAAGAAAAAATGGAAACTCACTGTCTTTGCAGGCCCCAGGAAAAGATATCCACAATCTGTGATAGATATGACCTTTGAACAAATGACTCAGAAATGATCAATAAGGTCTTGGAAACATTTGGGTGTCCTTGACCCAGAGTGATAGAAACAAAAATACCCATGATATTAAGCTTTTCTCCTTTTACAAGATATATTGTGTAGGAGACTTAATTAAAGTTTGTCAAAGTGTAAGAAGTTCAATAATATTGATCTATACAAATTTTCAGAGTGAAAATGAAAAAAAAAGTGTTTGATCTATGTACTAGAAAAATCAAGCACAAAGAGTGTAGCAGGCATACTAACGAACCTGCTAGCACGGAAGAAACAACTGATTAACAACACCACTATGGTTCTCCAAAGGGCAACAGTAAATACAAAATACCTACATAGACAAGGGTCTTTCAACTCAAAAAAAACCAACAAAAAACTCCAAACAAACAAACAAAACCAAACAAAAAACCCCCAAACAACCCAAGAATCAGATTACTTTAGTACTTTTCATAGAGTCCCAAGGCTTGTCTGATTTTCTTATAACAAACAGGAGAAAGAGACTAAAAATGCCCCATCTCTCAGAGGGTAGCTCTCTTTCTCCAGTTCTTTGTAATAACATCCCTCCACAGCCTGTCGTCTGTATATTCAGTCTCTCAGGTCTCCTTCCCTGGAAAGCAAACTAGAAAGGAAGCTCAAATTAGATTCAGGCAGTGATGAACATTACCATTTTGGTGAGCTGAAGCTTGTCAAGCTCTCATCCTTTAGGTGAACATCACATTACCTGACCACGGGACAAAGATTTGATGTGAAATTACACTTCAGTGTGCATTTATAGGACAGACAGACTGTTTTATCTTAGATGGGGGAAGAAAGATCAGACCTTTTTAGGAAAGAAAAAAGGATTATTCACATTCACTGACAATAGCATCACCTTGTAGGCAAAGACCAGCACTTCTCTTTTCTATGTATGGATTTTGTGCCCTTCTGCAAAACCTTTTTTTGAGAACATTGGAAAGAAAAGTGACAGGAGTAAACATGAGTGAAATAAATCACTTGCTCTTAAGGAGATCAAGATGTGCAATAAAAAGAAATTCAAGTGATGCAAGAAATATATATTCAGAGAAGCATGTTAACCTGGAAATTAACCACAAGGAGATGGTTTGGAGACCTGCAATAACTCTCAAGGTAAATTTAAATCTCAATTTATCCCATTAAATCCTGAGTCCATCCTTTCCCTTCAGAGGAATTTCCTGTGCAGGGAAGCCAGTAGAAGGAAAGATAAGATCAGTGCTTTGTTCAGCAAAAAAAAACACAATGCCAGGCTTAGAGCCCACACCAGGAATGACACTGACTAATAACAATAATGCTTTTCATTTCTGTAGGGCTTTTCAGCAGAGAATCTGGAAGTACTTTCAAGTATCCATTTATTAAACTACACTAATAAAATGATACGTTTGCACACATTTTCTGGATTAAAAAAAAAAGGCACACAAAGATCTGGGGTTAGATTCCTTTTGTGTGTGTGCAAAAAATGCAAAATAACATGGTAGTTTCAGGTCTTTCTTGCAAGACTCTTCTTCCTCCTCTTCTCTTTTCCTGCAGCCTGAATCCTAGATCTCCACCTGCATTGCACAACAGCTTAAACGGCCTGGATTGGCACCCCTATTTCCGAGGTGAGAGGCAAGTGTGGCCCCACTCTTTCTCAGGTGAGTTAAACTCACTTCTCCTGCCACCTCACCAAGCCTGTGACCCCTGAACAGCACAGACATTTTCCACGGTGACACACATCTTAAAAAAAAAGCAAAAGCTCCACAGACGTGAGCCTGCCAAGGCAGAGCAGAAAGCCAGCAACAGCACCAGGCATCTTGAAACACTGCACAGCTCTTTTCCCCGCTCACTACCAGATCACCCGGAGACAGGCAGTGGTTCATGGTGCAGTGCTGCACACAGCTGAGAGCAGAGAGAGGTAAGAAAAAAGAGCAGAGGGAGAGCAGAGCCTGTCCTCCTTTGAGAGTGAGGACTCGGGTCCCTGCAGAACTGCCTCCTTGTCTTAGGAGGCTTTCCTGAAACTGGAGCACAGAAATCATTCAGGTAAAAAGAAAAAGAAAAAAAAACCAAACCACAATGTTATTTAGAAGATGTCCATTTTAGCTTGAGTCATTACAGTCCCCAGCTCCATTCTCTTTACATGACAAAGGAAGCAGCAAACAGCAGCACAGAGACAGCAACTGGTGACCAGCAGAGGAAGGGAACCTCCTACATCACCTTTGGCACAGAACAAAACATATGCGAACCCTCAGAGAAAGGATTACGAACAAGACATCACGTCCTCATTGCATCATATCTTAGACACTAAATTTTAGGGTGCAATTTCATGGGAAACTCAGATCAAGCCTGCAAGGACCATCCCGTTCTCATGACTCTGTCCCAGCCTCCATTGTAAGTTTACTGGCCTGACTTTGATTTATTTTTTTTTTTTTAAGCTATTTGGCCATTGTAATGGAGTTTATATTTCAGCTAGGTGGGTGAGGCAGTTGGGATGTGCAGCCCTGTGAGTTCTACTCCCAGGGAGGCAGCAGGAACCAGCAGCTGCAGCAGCTGATGTGGCAGGACTGCCTCAAGCATGGGCTCAAGTGGGTCAGCTGCTCCTGACCCACCTGGGTGCTACCTGAGCCAGTCGCCTAGGAGCGGGCTCAGAAGAAGAGTTTTCCCACATTGGGGCACTGACTTGTTTGCTCCTCCTCTGCTCATGGAGCTTGTAGGATCTTATCTCCAAAATACTATTCCTGTGTCACAACCAGTTCATATAGCCTATACGTGTGACAGCTTTTGTCACAGATAAGAAGCAGGCAGGAAGGCAAACACTATCATGCCATATGCTTCATTTTCTTAAGTGAAAACCTGAAAACCAGCATTGAGTCATCAGTAAAAACAGCAGTTTTCTTGAATTGCAAATCTTGTTATCACTAGGTGCAGATACACCCAGCCACTGAAGCAAGATTGGGCATTCTTTCACCTTTTTCAGCCAATTTATACTGCCAGAAGAGTGAAAAAAGAACAGGAGCCTGCCTGGGCGAGGGCACTGTGCACGGTGTAAAGCCACTGTAGCACCACCACCATCACGTCTGTCTCTCCTCTAGTCTTGACTTGTGACCAACGGGACAGAAGCAGAAAGGAAAGGAGCTGCGTGACACACCACAACACCAACTCACGAACCTTGTAGCATGCCTCCTTTGACTCCAATGAGCAGATTTCAGCAAGTCAGTGCATACCATGAATCACAGAGCTAAGAATCACGAGCTAGCCTTGTCTTTTCTTCTGCTTTCAACTCCGGAAGAAATGTGCTCCTGATATTGGATGTTTACTGACTGACCCTAGGATGAGACATACAGAGGGACCTTCCCACTGGCCTGGAGATTACTGGGAAATGATGCTCAGAGCGCCTCAAATTCTGTTTCAAATTCTCTGTCTGTTTCACTGGCAATTTCTTTCATCTGACTGCAGATTTATTTTGGGGGCTGAAAAAAAAAATATAAAAAGACAAAAATTAAAAGATTTAAATGACCACTGTGTCCCAGATTTCCCCACCTTTGTCTTCTGTGCATCACCCAAGGAGTTTCTTAGTGCAGAAGAGCTGTTATTTCATTCTGCACATGCTTGCGACACTTGACTTCAAAGGAAGAACTGTAAAACTCTTTTCCTAAAGCAGCACTAAAACAGTTAATTACACTAAGCTAGTTAATAGCCTTTCATCATCAGGGAATGGTTCTGCACACACAGGGACAGAATCCATTTATTTTTTATGTATATCCTTTTATTTATCTCACTCCTACCAGCTGTATGATAATTTATTCTCTGTCACTGTTCTTAACTCATGAGTTCATTTAAAGTGTGATAGCAGTGGAAATACATTAACAGTTTCAGAGAATAAAACCTTTCCGAAAATGGAATCCAGCACTTTACTTTACAAATACAGAATTTACACATTTGCACTTGGCTTAATTAATTAAATCCATACGAGAACTACCCAAGCCATACAGTATGGCACAATATATATGCTGATACCTAATTATCATCAATTCAGGCAGAACAAAGTAGCCAGAAAACTGCCTCAATGTAAGAGGCATGTTGAGATCAGCCAAGGGGTGAGCAGAGCAGTCCCAAGCTGACGGTGCTTTGAGGTGTCCAGGATGTGGTTCCTCAAGCTAAGACACTGCTGCAGCCAGAAGGAATAGATCCTATCTTCTTTCCATCTATCCCTGCACGCACATCCCATCTCCCCCGCTAGGTCATACATGGCCCATTTGGTTCACTGATTCAGCTGAAGACTGAACAAGTTTAGGCAAGGTTGGCTTAGTCATGTTGGAAGAAGGGCTGGGGCCACTTGGGGAAGAGCCTGAGCAGCTCTTGGAAAACCTCAAATTGCTTTAAGCCACAAGTTTCTGAGATATCAGAAAAATATCTAGAAGCATTTTCTCCTCCAGAGTCATGCTACCACATGTGCTATTGCTGGGTAAGGGTGAGAGGCCCAGAAGAGCCGCTGACTCTTATCAGTGCGCTGACCCCAGGAAGCCCTTTTCCGTGGCGATGCTGAGCTCTGGAGAGTTTCCATGAGCTCTCAAAGCATTCAGCTCCCTGTTGGTTTTTGCCGTGACAGTTATGTGGTCATCGCTAACCCACCTCAGCAATGTTTTCGCACTATGCAAGGGCAACAACCACTTTTCTCCTGGGAAGTGAGCTTGCAACAGAATTATCTTCTTTTAGCCACTAATCCTGTTAGCTAGTGCAGTGGGGACGCTGACAGAGTGTTTTGCCCTCCGCGGTGGCTGTGTCACGGGCTCACTGCAGCCCCCCACGTGTTCCTGGCACAGCCCTCAGCAGAGCTCAGCAGCACGGCTCAGGCACGGGGCCACAGCTGCTGCACAGACAGAGGGTCAGCAGCTCCGTGCTTCAGGAGATTAAAAAGCCCGTGTGAAATAAATTGAAGGCATGGGGTTTATCCCATTTATTTTCCAAACTCTTTTCCACTTCCCCTTTTTTTTTCCTCAGCATCTTCTCTGTAATTAAGAGCAGTTAGAAGAGAATTAACCAGGAAAAAGCAATAGATTCTTGGGTAAAACAGCCACTTGGCAGAACTGCTTCCAGATCTTTGGGTGAAACTTCAGCTGTTCTTTGTAAAAGGCCTTTCAGAGAAAGGCAGCTCTGAGAAAACAGCCGTGGAGATGGCACACAGCTCGTGTGCAGCAATAAAGACTGGAGGGACAATCTGATAGAAAACTGCCAAACTGAAAAAATGTCAGATTTCTCCCTAGAGCCAGTAGCCTGGCTGCAAGGAAGCCTTTGGTATATTGAAACAAGCAAAGGAAAATGGGAAGGGGGAGAAGTTAGGAAAAGACGTACACACCCACAATCCATTGTAACAATCATTATTATTGATTTTGCTGTTGTCTTTAAGGGAGGCATCTATTACAGGAACCAATACTTAATGAAATTAGAAAAAACACACATGCTTTCCCAATAAAAATGCTGGAGACTATTGCCCATCACTGTTCATTTGTTACAACTCTCTAGATTCATCCACAATCTGGAAATACCATTTCAGTATCAACATTGTTCTGAACCAAATATGTAGTAAAAAATAAATAAATAAATAAATAAATTTTACTTATTCCATTCCTGGTCAATCAGATCAGTTTTCACCAGCTGCCCTGAGTAGAAACATTCTGCTCCCACCAAGCACAGCTACTGATACGCTCGAGTCACTAACCCAATGGAGAAATAGGAACCACACAACATATAAAAGATTTTTTCAGTCTTTGTGTTCACCTGTCATGCCCTTGCTCATACACTAATAATTTGATAAAGCACTTAAAAATCAAATGCTTCTCAGTTTTAAAATGATAGTTCTACTAATCAGCCTCCTTTAGCTAGAAATTTCTCCATATATTTAAATGCAAGAGAAGCAAATCACAGAATTGATTATACAGGGCATAAAAGCTTTTTTTTCTGGAAAACAGGTTTTTAAATGGTTTTCCTCATCTCCCAAATGTGGCTGTAAAAAAAAAAAATGTTTTGCAAGCTTGCCTTCTTTTTCCTGTTGTTTTTGGATCAATGTGAAACATGGGCAGAAGTTTTTCCATTCCAGGTAATGTCAGTGGAGCTTTTAGTTACATCTCACTCAAAGTACCTGCACACTTTGGATGAGACAAAATTTTCAGATTCAGTTATTACACAGTTAAACAACATAGCTGCCCTCAAAAACAGAGAGCTTTGTTAGACCAGCTCTGTGTACCAGGTAGAAGTCAAAAATGCAAAAGCATTTTATTTGATTTACTCCAAGATCAGGCTCCAGGGGCTTTTCAGGTTAAAGAGGTGATTGCTGAAGTTCTGTTTGTATATAATAGAAAATTGCTGCACTTTAGTGTAATTTTGCTTCTCCGAAATACAATGTCACTAACGCAGGGCTGGTACTAACACAAAAGTCAGGCTGTAGCACAGGCCCATCAAGCACTACAGTATATACCAGTTTAAATACCATTATGGAAAACCTCTAAGGAAATTCACTAAATATAATGGGCTTTTTAAAACCAATGTTTTAGACCAAAAATATTTTTCTATTAACTCGTACTATACAGTTCAACAATTTCAAAAGGATCTCAAACTGTATTAAATTCTATCAGTTTTCCTAACCACTTCCATAAAACCCCTTTTAGACCCAGAGTCAGCCAAAAACTTGCTTAAGCTCCCAAGTTTATACACAACTTGTACCAACTCAGTTCCACAAAGCACTTAAGCATGTGTTAATTTTAAGCACACACTTAATGCTCACTTGTGTCAATGCCGGTAGGAGTTGTGAGGTCTTTGGCAATGGGTCCTTCTTTTCTTTCAAAGCACTTGGACTATATTTATATTAACACAGCAATACAGTCATGCTGCTTCCTCTCAAAAGAAAATTAAAATCCACATAGGTGTTAGGTGGAAGACACTGTGAACCCTACGGAAGATGCTTCAGGTTCCATTTCAGGCCCTGGCTAGAGCTGCCAGAGAGGGTGGACTTGTGCCAGACCGGACGAGGAACGGCTGCTCTCTCCTGCTGCCCAGCACTATCTCTGGGCAGAGCAGAGCCTCGGCACTGCTGCATTAGCCATTTCCTTTACCAAGTTACTCACACTGCAGCTGCATCTTTCTGGGTCTGCCTTTCTGCATCTTTCTGTGTCTTTCTGCATATAGAACAGATGAGCCACAGCAATAAAAATGAATCTGAGTTTAGGAGCTCCTAACATTTGGAAGCATCAATATTTTAGATTTTGCTTCATCCCTTCACAAAAGCAGTCCCTACCTATGAGTACCTTCATAGTGCAAAAACTTTTGTTTAAGCTGTCCCAAAATCAGCAAGCAACCCAGGTTCCAGATTTGCCTGTTTTATAACACACTGGTTTATCATGACTAAGATTGCAAAACTGGGCTAATCTGCATATGCCACTTTATAATTTAGGAAACGAGAAGGTAGGATGTGAAGCTATACACATCCATATTGCAGCTCAAGCAGAACAAGCTTCAAACAAGGTTGCCAGTAGATCCTATGCAAAATTCTAGTAATGTGTGCATTTCCATGAGTTTTAAATCATGACAGTCATGATGACATCCCTGCCATAGTATACGGGGTGCTCTGTCACGCTGCTGTTAGCTTTCTTCTCTCAGCAGCTCAACGTATTTGTGTGCTTCTGTGAAGAACTCCAGCCTGTCCTCCTGGGCGGCAGGACACAGAGTGAAGAAAGCTGTTAGCAAATCAATCCTAAAGTGATTTATTTCCAAGTGGCAGATACCAAGCAGGCAGCATATATTTATCATTTGGACAAGGCCTTAATAAAGATAAATTTAGAGTATAAGTCTCCCTAAGAAACAGCTTCAGCTGCAGACACATGCCAAAGCTCACTTCACTGTTTAATTAGACACATATGCTTCAGCTGGGTTTTAATATGGATGATGTTGACTTTCAGTTATGAATACTACAACTAGTTCTCTAAAACTAGAGGTTGTCCAGGCCAAATAGTGTGAAATCTTTTTGAGATCTTTTTCCCAACACCAATAATCAATAGATGTTACGAATCAAAACATAATCCCTGAGACAATAATTAAGATATATTTATTACCTGAATAAAGGTATTTTACAACCTTGCTAAAATACAGGAGTAATACTGAATCCTGTGGAAGACCGAGAGTAAATGACCAATTTAGGACAATAAAAGCATTGCTTTAAACGTAGTTCTCTTCTTTAGAATCTGAGCATCATAAAATGTGGGGGCAGGGGGAGAAGGAAGCAGAACAGTTTATTTTATTCAATAAAACCACTAAGCTTTCTTTTGCCTATGCCTAGCTACCCATCCATCATAAAAATCATCTATTATTTACTGTAATTTAAAATATTTTCTGTGCTGTGCAGTATAGTTTCCCAGTTTCTTTGAGACTAACCTAGAGCAAACCCCATCTTCTCATACAGATGATCTTTCTTTCAAGTCAGTGGGAGCTGCGGGAGCACACAGGTTGCAGAAATGAGGCTGAGCAACTCAAAGGGATTTAGATACACATGTTCCATCAAAATGAATGAAAGGTAAACCTCCTGCGTGCCTTGAAAATCTCAATTACTGTTCTGAACTTAATTCAGTGATAAAACCTCCCTTTGTTCATCTGCTCAACAGTATTTTACTTATTCCTTTATGCAGAGCTGCCATAGGACAGTGTGCTCTGTGGCTATGAGCTTTGTAAAATACAACCACAACAAACCTGAGGCTACTGTCAAATCCCAACTATAAATAACTCTACACTACCAGCTGACCATCCACCACTCCTGCCCCACGTAGGTAATATGAATCAGGCTCTTTACTTGAGTACTCCGCCATCAGCCACGAATAACCTTTCTGAAGTCAAGGGAACCACATGGAATAAACCCAGTCCAAGTGCAAAGAGAAACACTTCAAAAAAACTGGAAGAGAATGTATGATCTGTGATTTCTCACCAGCTCCTGAACCACCTCTTGCACTGCAGGCAAAAATCTGCCTTAATAGCTATCCTCTCAACATAAGGTTAGAATAGCCTCTCTAGGGATGTAATCTGCAAAAGCAAGGATGCCAGCTCACTGGAAAGGAGCACAGAAATAACCTGCGCCCCTCTACCCATTCACTCATAACTCCTGCAAGTATCGACACGGTTCCCCCAATGACAAGCAGAGCCACGCTACACTAGGTACTCACTATCTAGAAAACCATCATCCTTTCCTGTGGATGATAGATTCCCCTTCTACATAAACTGGAAGCCATATTGACATCAGATAAAACTTTTTAGAAATAGAGAGGCTTGAAATATATCTTAAAACAGCTCCTAATGAAAAAAGAAGCTTCTTGCTGGGGTCTTCCTTGTGTGCTTCCTCCAGCCCCTTTTCAGCTGAGAAAGTCAACAAGAAATCCACACAAGGGCTACCCATAAGTGTTCTTTGCACCAGGAGCCCAAAAATGCTTTTTAACATGATGTGTTTCAGACAGGTTATGCAGAGAAACAGCCCTTCTCCTAGGAAACTGCCTGGGGACTCCCCCCAGCCCCGAGAAATCCATGTTTTCCTAAACCTTTTAGTGCATCTCAAAGTATGACAAGTGATAATGGCTCTTATCAATCTCATGTTGTGGCACATCTCTTTCCTTAACAAAGGAGAGAGAAAGGACCAAAGAATCCTCAGACGGAAGTGGCTCTGTGTAAGGCTAAAACGCAAAGCTTGATACTCTCACTGGAATGGGGAGACAATGAAAAACACAAAGGATGAGCTTCCCTGCAAGGTAACAGAAAGAGAATCTAACAATTCTCCATATTCCGTATTATCACAAAGCTCACGTGGATGCACAAAAACACTTATACTGAAACGAATGTGAGGATCAACCCAGCCCATCCCATTACCTGTGTGTCAATCATTAGTTTCACCAAAGTTTCACAGCAAAAAGAGCTGCTGGAGTGTAAAGTAGCTGCCTGAAGTCAGGGTGGAATTTGACTGAGGCCTTCTGCCTGATTCTCCATGCAAGGCATACAGTTGAAAGACTCCAACACGATGAGTAATTTGCAATTTTGAATGATCAGATGTCACCTGGCAGCTTTTTAGCTTTCTTTGATGCATCTGTGTTAGCCAAGTGTGGTAACACATGTTGGCTAACTTAAGCTAAACGTCTCAAAGCAGACCACTAGTGAAGAGGAATTTTTACAAAATCCTTTTTATTTTTCTCCTTAAAAAAAAAATAAATAAACAAGTGTTAACAGGTTAACCCTGAAACTCTGTGGCCTTTAACTCAATTTGGTGTTTTTAGAAATGACTTTGCCCTCACCAGCAACAGTTGTGGAATGTCAGAGGCGAGACAGATCAAGAGCTGTAATGCTTTATACAAGGAGTTTTTAAAGTCAGCTTCTGCTAAGTATTACAAAATAGTTCTCTCCATAACTAAGGCTGTATCTTAAAAATGGTAATCACCACCTGGCATACTCCATCAACATTTAGAAAACTGACAAAATGAGACTGCACTTTACATTTAGGCAGCACATCAGTAGGAAAGGAATGCATCCTTGTGCTAATGTAGGCAGACACATGGAAAGAGAAAGACATGAAGTAGTTTAGAGGGCATTATATAATAATTGTTGGCAAGCGTTGGCTTTTTAACAGCAATGGGTTTAGAAATTGGGCAGCAACCCACCAGCCTGCAGGTGCTGAGTGGAGAATAAATTGCTTATCTGTCCCTGCTGTTCATTCTCAGGAGAGATGCTGTATCGTGTCATTCAACTTGCTGATCTCTTCAGACAGGTTTCTCCAATGACAGAATTTTAGTGCCAAAAGTGTTGGTTTACTAATAAGGAAATGTGGCTCCTCTGAATTGATATTTTTATATGCTGAGCACATAGGGATACCCTTGGGTAGTCACAAGTAGCAACCATTTTCTAATTAATTAATCCACACTTCTCCTCTTTCAGCTACATCTGTATACATCAGTACTGACATCAAATTGTCTGTTAACTTCATCAGAAGTATTTCCTTTCCCCGAATTTCCCAGGGGCTGTATCAATACCTGCTTCCCTAAATAAAAGTGGCAGGCAGATGTAAAGTGAGTATCAACTGACTCCCTGGTTCAGGCCAACAGTTCAAAGTGGTTATTAAAAGGTCAGAGATCCTTCCAATTGACAAGGCACCAAGTCCAGGTGACACTCATCCAAAAGTGCTAATGGAAATGGAGACAGAAATTGGAAAACCTGTAGGAGACATTTTGACAAGCTCAGCTGAGTAAAGCTCCCTGAAGGCAGAGAAAGTACTAACATAAACCAGCATTTTAATAAGACGTAAAAACAAACAGGGAAACATACAGATATAGACCCAAACATTCAGGAGTATTATTCTCATGGTTCAGGACTTTAAAAAGACAGACTTCTTCAATTTGATACTGCAAGCAGGTGATATGGTTTCAAGAAAATGCAAGTGTTCCTTCTTTTGCCACCTCCATACTCTTTATGACTTTGCCTTTGCTTTCTTAGTGGAAGAAAAACCATGCTAGAGGGATCACATTTAATGAAAAGGGTCTGCAAGGGAATTCTGACAGCATCAGATGTCAAGAGTTGATGCCATTCCTTATATATTATTGTATTCAGAAAATCCTACAAGTACTCAGCTGAAGAAAATTCCCTGACTTAAAATCAATACTAAACTAAAGTCCTTTATCCTGCCAGTAATTGCTGTTTGCATGCAAAGCTGCTGCATATGCCTTCACTGGGAGAAAACACTAGTAAGAGTTTCCTTATACAGTCAGAAAAACAAAGAACTCTGATGTCTGCTCTTAGCACTTTTGTGCAGGGGTGGATTGGGAGGAGGTGGCAATGGCCATATATTTTCCATTTGAGCCTGGAGAGCCGTGAAAGTCATGCAAAAAAGCACTTTCAGTTTTTTCGGTAAGCTGCAAATCTCTAGATCCCAACTGCCTGCATACATTGTGTCAAGCCATTGACATGCAGGTCCTTATATATGTGTTCAATATATGTAGTTCCTGAAAGGGGATGCCCTATTACCTTAGAGGGGACACTGAGGTGCCAGAACTAGAGGTCAGAACAGAAATGATCACAAATACCTATTTAAAGACAAGTTATTCTGACAAAAATGGATCCGATTGAAACAAAGAGGTGAAAATTCAATGGCTTCTCTGACCTGCCCAGACTGCATGAATTTGGAAAAACTGGTCAGGAAGTATAGTTGTTTACTCAACCCTATACCACTAAGGTCATATTGGTTTAAGGATAGGAGTCTTTTCAGAAAAACTTTTCAGAAAACTGCAAAAACACGCAAGTTCTTGATTCTTAGATGTATCAACCTTTTCTTGTTAGCATATGGGTCTCCACGCACTGAGCCCTGCGGCACATCTTTGGGGGTGCATGTGTGCACTGCACCCCCTGCAGAGGACTGAATCCCATGCTGCTGAAAACACTGAGTTTCTAAGCAGCGTCCTGGTGGTTAGCTGGAAACATCAGCTGCAGAGCTGCTGTACAGCTCCGTGGCCTCTCTTCTCCTTCGGGATCCCCCATCGAGAGTGGGTCAGTAAAAAAAAACCAGGAAAGTGGACACTCAGCAGAGGGGAATGGCCACACACCTCGCAGGTGGTGCAGCAAGGCACAGGCAAGATTTGTTCTACAGTCCTACACAGAGTTGTTTGCATCTCTCTTTCCTCACTAATCACCTTGAAATGGAAAAACAGGAAAAAAAAAAACATTGCTAGAGAATGTCAAGTGGTGCTTGTTCTGTGTTCTAATAAAGTGACCAATTTTCAAGGAGTAGGACTGCAGCATTTTCCAGGCAGATTCACACTTTATCACTTGCTAATGGACAGAAGGTGAGCTGTGTCATACCAAAAGGATCCTGGTGTAGAAAGGCCGTCCTCTTCAAGGTCAATGCAAGCATAAGGCACTGACTCTTCATCCACCTCATGTCTACTTACTCTTTTTGCAGGAACATTATTCCTGCTTGGAAGCATTCAGGCCACCTGACACTGATTCCTCCCCCAGTCCCACCATGCTCTTCCTTTGAAATCGACTGGTTTTAGTCTAAAGGACATACAGTAAAAATGAAGAGCTCTGAATTGTACAGATCGCATGTATACCAAAACTTCATAGGATGTGTGCACTCTGAGTTGGAATTGCAATCTATCCTCTATAACATTTTCACCTGAGCTGTGTGGTTTGTTGGCTTTGCAGTTGGACAGATAGTTGGGGGTATTTGATCATCTCTGTTTGACAGATCGAATCCTACCTTTTGTTCCCCTGGGGTTGCAGGGCCATTTTAAGTTGCATTTTCTAGCCAGCCTTTCCATAGCTTCTGCAGAAGCATGTAATTTCCACCAGCACCTTTAATGCCAGTGTTGTTTAATCCCTTCCTGAAACGCAATGAAAGGGAATTTAGAAGCAAGTGAAAAGTACCGGGATGAATAAAGAAGAGAATATCCCAATGTCAAAGCCTGAATTAGTTAGTGAGCCTGCATGCAAGTTGTTTTATTATAGTACTGACTATTAAAAATGGGCCAGTGCATCACACTGGTGGAATCAGAGCTTGAGAACCTCATGAGCTCTCTCAGTGAATCAAAATCACACAATCCCCTGTGCTAAATAACTTCGTGCTGATATGCTCTGAAAATGCACAGACAGTCTCTGCTCCTTGCTCAGCCTGTTTATCACCTAAAGTGAGCGGGTAGGAAAAGTACCTTTTGCCTTTGAATCAAATTACAACGGCAATGAAGCAATGTGTTCAAGAAAAAGCCAGGGCTTCACGGGAAAGCAATTAGATCTATGGTCACCCACGCTCACTAACTGACCACTGGCATTCAGGTTTGAGGCATACCTGGTTTGTTTGGGATTTTTTGCCTCTTTTTGGTAGAACACGATTGTGTGCTATAATGTTACACTCTGATGCTCAAGTAGACAATCTGTCTCGGTCTGTGTGTGGCCCTTCAGCCACCAGACACACTCCAGAACTTGAGAAGTCCCCAAGGGGAAGCTGGGGCTTGAAGCCATCATCACACTTTACTCTATGGAACTCCATGGGGTTTGGACAGCTCTCCTCTTCTTGATCTAAATTTAGAGCTTGCAGGCTGGTGTGCTGAGTGAGTGCTAAACCTTCTTGACAAGTTCACATCCTCAAGTGGACATTTTCTTTTTTTTTTTTTAATTACTCTTTAATTTCCCATGGCTTGAGTGGTAAGGCATTAATGGCAGTTGTTAATTAATTAATACTCCAAGGAAGCAGAAGCCCTGCCATGCTCTGAACTGCATTTAGATGTGCTGACCCCACTTCAGTCAGGCAGCAGAACTGAGCAAGGGTCCAGTGGACTCCACAGAGCCTGTTTCAAACTGACATTGCCAGCTGAGCTCAGGAAAGTAGCAGTTATACAGGGCTACCAGCAGCTGCTTAGTGCACATTTCCTTACATATGCTAGTCAGATCAATATTTACAACTATACTTTTGACAATGCTGCTTTAAACCCATGTTATGGATTTCAGGGACCTGTAAGACCTTTGTAAGGAAGAGAAACCCCCGTGGCCTCCCCAGAAATAATCTTTATCAAAGTTATGTAAGGGCAGGCACATACATCAACAAATCTATCTAGTAACTACTTCTGCACCATGCACTGTATTCACAAAACTCTGAGGAATGCAAGTAGCAACAACACTGAATAACAAATATCAACAGTAGCTCTACAGCAGCTGCTCTTGTTAGCTGTCAGGAAGCCGAAGAGCAGCACATGAGCAATGCTCCACAACAAATATGGGGTAATGCTGTCCAAAGGGAGCACTGCTCCATCCTCTTACTGCAGCATGGTTTTGAACTTTTCTTTACTGCAGTGACACAATACCACTATGAAGTGGTGCTTGACTTAATTAAGTCAAAACTGAGACTACCATGCATATTAATGAGCACCCTAATGAGCATTAATTTTTGATGTTCCTCGTTAACAAGCATTATAAACTATGACAAATTTCTGTTTGACTGAATGCCAAAATTTGGATGAGCGGTGGTTTAAAATAGTAAATCTGAATGCCTCCTCAGGGGATTAGAACGCCATACATAAATACTCCAAGAGCTTGCAGTGTCAAAGAGGAAATATAAATGCCATGACATGCTATCTTCCACTGCCCTTCTACATGTGTCAGTGGAAAAGCACTTGCATCTTTCAAACAGAAGCAATTTAGATCCAAGGAATAAAAAAGGTAGTACCCAACTCTGAAATGGTAAAAAATGAATTATTCGGCTCCCGTTGAGAGCAAGAGACATGATTTAATATTGAGAGCTGTGCCTGAGCAGAGGTGAACTCACCCCTTTGAGTTATGTTTGTGCAAACACTTGGACTCCTAGTGCAACTCTAGTAAACATGCAGGTTTGTACCTGTTGTCATGACATTAAACATCTTTAAAAGATTAACATGTCTAAAAAAAAGTCTGGCTCGTGCAACACAGTGACAAGAATATCTAGAGGACAACCCATACATGTATTCCATGCAGATATTCCTGTGCTAATTGTCACAAGGGGTTCTTCAGGCTTCAGTTGCCTGACTCAAGCGATGAGCCTGTGGCTCCGTCACCAAACAGCTCCTCTAAAACCGACTCCTGAAGCCACTGTTGCATTTTGTTC
>NW_010097610.1:0-243 GCF_000699245.1 Pterocles gutturalis
TTGCCGAGAAATGTGCGCTTATTTCAAGCCCTTAGCTCTATGCGGATGGTGGGAGAAGGTAATTTAAAAATTGAGGGAAGGGGCTGTTCCTTGGGGGGGGTGGAGGGGGAGAGGAAAGGAAAGAATTGACCATTAAAATGGCATTATATGCACAGATGGGTCTCCCAGTCCTCTCCTACTCTTATTTTGCTGGGTGTATTCTTGACAATCTGCTCTTGACAAAACCAAAATTGTGAGGAGATA
>NW_010097610.1:350-4045 GCF_000699245.1 Pterocles gutturalis
CCAGGCAGAGGCGAAAAAGGGACATTTCAAGATCTCGCTTCTCCAGTGAAATTATGAATATTGAGTTGGGAATGTCGGTTCTGGAGGGGCCAAGGGTGGGGGGTTTTACACGTGTCTGGGGGTGTGCGAGAAAGAGGGTGGGGGAGGCTGTTATTTGGGGGATAAGCAGCTTTCCTAACTGCTGGAAGAAGGCAAATATTTTACCTCGTTATTTTAAAAAAATAAGCTTTAAGGATTAAAAAAAATAATAAATCCTATCAGAAAGCAAAAACCCCAACCCCGCTGTTGTCCGTGTTATTCAGACATGACTGGACCAGACGGTAAGAGGGCGAGGACAGCATACACTCGCTACCAGACCCTGGAGTTGGAAAAGGAATTCCACTTCAATAGATATCTCACCCGCAGGAGGAGAATAGAGATCGCTCACGCTCTCTGCCTCTCCGAGCGCCAGATCAAAATCTGGTTCCAGAACAGAAGGATGAAATGGAAGAAGGATAATAAACTGAAAAGCATGAGTTTAGCCTCGGCAGGCAGCGCCTTTCAGCCATAAATTCTAGAGGAAGAATATCGAGGAAAGAAGAGGAGATGAGAAAGAAATGCGTAAATAAATAAATAAAGCGCCGCAGATCTTAGTTTCGGAGTACTGTACAGTGAGGCACCTTCTTTTCGGCATGTTGTTGATATTCTAAAACAACGCGTATGGTACCGTTATCACAGGACTGAGTTCATGTCGTGTTCTGTTTTGGGGTTTTTTAAATTTTTTTTTTAATTAATTTTTATTTCCAGATGCTCCTCATGCTCTTGTTGTTCTTATAAATGTATGTGTCCGTGCTCTCTTGATGCTTTCTGGAAAGCTAGCATGTTTTATGTCAGCCCTTTAAATGTTATAACTTATTTATAAATTGAGAACAGATACGATTGTTTGTTTATTTGTTGGGTTTTCTTCCCCTTTCCTGAGTTTACTGCTTTTGGGTGAGTTCTTCTCTGCCTAAGCTAAAATCGGGGTTCCTGCACTACAGTCGCAGAAAAAAAATCTTAAAAACCAAACAAAAATGTAAAAAAAAAAAAAAAAAAAAAAAAAAAAAAAAATTTTTTTTTAAAAAAAAGAAAAAGCTCTTGTATCCTTCTGTCTGAAAATTGTCCAGTCTGTGTTTTAGTTCAAACTTCAGGCCAGGATTTCTAGTCCCAGGCTAATTCCGAGACGTACTCTTAGACGTGAGTAAACTTCACTATTAAAAAAAAGAAAATGTATAAAATCGGACCAACAATAGAGTGCTCTAATGTTTGTAAATACTAGAAATATTTCTGATGTGACTTAATAGCCGGTTTGTAGTGGGCAGAGTGAATGCAATGTTATGTGTAAAAATGGCATCTGTCATGTCTAGCTGCCTGGTAGTACTTTGCCAATAAGCTTTTTGTATTTGTTTGTAGCTTTACTCGAAGTCAAATAAACGTTTCTCCTATTCACAAAGGCTCCCAGTCGCACTTTATCCACAACCTCTGAGACTTGCAGCACATGCTAAAGCCGGAGAGACGCCTGGCATGAAGCTGAGCCTGTGCTGGGAGCTCCCAGCAGAGCTCAGCCTCTCCCGGGCAGCTCCTGGGGAGCTCAGAAACACCAAATATTCCCGTCCAACACCCCCCTGGCACCGCACGGACACAAACCGCGACCCTCCGCACTGTCCCAACGCCGGCTCCCCCAAAACAACACGGACAAAAAAAACCTCCACTGCATCAGACAAACTGGTTTCAAGAACTTCAAGTTGCAATAACACGGTATAAACGCTTCCCGGCAGATTTACGTGCATTTCAGGAATTGTCAGATCCAGATACACACACGCAGAGTTTAAAAGCGAGAGGTATTTATATCCGCATAGATGTACACGTAAAACTGTGTTCTATAGAATTACAGATCTGGGTGTTTGCATAGAGATATTTATTGTCTATATATAACCTGTACATACATAATATATTTCTGTGCTAAGCTGTGCTCTCTCCGCTGCCTCTCGCCCTCGGTTCTTGTGCTTTTACCTCCTCGTCCCTGGCTCAACATGTAAATAACAGCTCACAGCTCTGTAACTCCTGACACTTACTACTACAACGAGTCGTTTTGGCTGCAGATAATTTAACATCATCAAAGATGGCAAATGTTGCCATTTCGCTACCTAGGGAATCTAACAAGGCACGAGATACTCCGGTTTAAAGTCGCTCGATTTGGCAAAACGCCCCTGACATCTCTACAACCCAGCCTAGGCTTTCTGTTCGTAGCAAGTAAAGTTGGAGCTTAAAACTTACCAAACTTAATCTCCCACTGTTTAGGTACTTCTTAAGTGATTTGAGAGGGATGTGAAGTGGACTGTCAGATCCCAAACCATTTGCTCGCCTTCCCTTGATATTTTTTTCTCTTTTTTTTCTTTTTTTTTTTTTTTCTTTTTTTACCAATAGCAAACTATACCAAAAGTGGGTATGACATTTAGATGTCAAATGGATAGGGTTTTATCTAGAAGTTAGATCGTAAAAATCGCCCAGACCTCAGACAGATACCCCTCACTGGCTCTCAAAAGTCACGTGAGGTCCATAAAGTTAGTTTTATGGTTTTGGGGAGTTGACAATGTACAATATATTTCACATTCTCTAGAATGTTAAGTGACACTTTAACTGCTTGGTTTGGCTTGTAAGGGGCAGCAATGGGTGAGCACTTTTCCAGATGAGATAAACGTTGCAATTGCAGGGAACATGTTTTGCGGGTCCAGTTTTCAGTCCAGAGAGCCAATAGACTGGAGTCCTGAAAGTAAGTTCTTCTGAAATATTATCTGCTTAAACTATTTTAAAGGGTTGATATGGCTAAAGGCTGAGCGGGGAGGAAAGAGGGTCTGTCTCTCTTTCAGAGCTTTATTTCTCACTTTTAGAAGGTCCTAATTCTTATCCTCCCGAGAGCTGGAATTGCATTACATTTCCATCACAGCTTCCAGGCCCGCAAGTAAACTTGGTGGAAGCGGGAGGAATAGAAAAATCTGTAAAGATTCATTTTCATCGCAAGGCAAACTCCATCCTGTCTTTGCCGGGGGACGTGTGCTTCAGACAAAGTTTGGTTTTTGTCCTTCGTCATGTTAAAGGCTCTTGCTCGTTTATTGGAGGTGGTTCGCTGTGGTTTATAGCCACAAATCTGGCCCGTGCCTTTGCATTTCAATTAGATATATTCTGTCTGTGCTCTTCAGGTTGTTAACACCTCTTTATCTTAAATATTTTCACCTGCTTGCAAAAGAAATGTGTGCTTTTTTTTTTTTTTTTTTTTTTTTTTTTTCCCTTTCGGCCTGTGTAGAGACCGGGGTTTTTTTGCCCCAGGGCTTTTTTTTTTTTCTTTTTTCCCTCTTGGGTTTCGTTTTTTTTCCCCAATAATACGAACGAGTGTCCTCATATTTCCGTAGTTCGTTTCTACCATACGGAGACACTGAATGACCGCTGTTATGTCTCCAGCCTGTCTTGAAGTGCTACAGAAAAATCATCAGAGGGGCTGCGGTTTGCATACGGACCCTCCAAACCTTCTTGAACCCCCCGATATCTCCCAGATCTCCTTCTCTCCCTCTAAGGACGACATCGTTCTGGGAAAGGCAGGCAGCAGCCTTTTTCTTTGGGAAAATAAACAAGTTAGTGGGGTAGGACAGGGGAGCAGAGCCCTGCCATGGCCCGGGGCG